>NC_057805.1:53484111-53622318 GCF_018294505.1 Triticum aestivum
CGCCTCCCGACGACGCCCGCACCCCGCCGCCCCTCGTCGCACCCCCGAAGACCCCGCCGGGGCCCGTCCCGAGCCTCGCCGGAGGTTAGCCGAGCCGCCGCAGCCGTGCCGGTATTAAAAAAACGTTCGGTTTATTTTTTTCGAAACCCTAGGTTTATTTTTTTAAATAGATCGGTTTATTTTTTTCTTCGGTTTAGTTAGTTAGTGAACGCTCACCGATCCGTTCGTTTTAACGAACGTGTTCGCCGGTTAGTCGCAGTTAACGAACGTCCGTTCATTTAACTGTTCGTCAGTTTTCTTTTTCGCCGGATTTTCCGCGATTATTCCAGATCGCGATATCTGATCAGATTTTCGTTCTGGTATATCTTTTCGCTCGTTTATCGGAATCAGGCGATTCAAGCGCCTAGAGTTTCGTCTTTAAATTCTCTTTCCGTTTAACCAACTCAAATAAGTTTTGGCTACTGTAAAATTTGACCTAGATCCAGATTAGTAAACGAAGCTTGTTTCTTTCGCCGTTTGACTTTCGTTGCTTCGTTAGATTTTGATTCTTTTTGCAAACCGGAGTTCTTAAGTTGAACTTTCTGGTTAGATCTTTTATTTGAGTTTTACCTGTGCATTAGTGAGTGCTTATTGTATGCTTGTTTGTTTGCAATAGAGTACCCGGAGTGCGCCGCTTGCTACTTCGAATCTCTAGGTTTCACGGATCATCAGCAAGGCAAGTAACACTTTGATCATACTTCTTTTACTACCCAGTTTTATTACATTAGACCAATCCTCAAACATTGCATGATTAGGATCTAATTAAATTGTGGGTATTGGGAAGTAGTTGAGGTAGTACCTATTGCTCTGTTTATTATCAAACCTTTGGGAGTTACTTCTACGTTTGCTCATATTGCTATGCTATGCTAGTAGACGTGGATTGGGTTTGAGTGTTACCATGACAGATGTGAGATTGTTAATTAATGGTTAACCTTAAGGTGGCAACTAAAACTCACATCTGGGTGGATTGAGGTACCTGGGTATTCCAGGATTGCCTGTTTTTCTTTTGGACCGCCACCCAGGTTCAAAGGGATCATGAGATTATTCATGCTAGAAACTTCCGTGTGTAGCCACAAGCTATTATGGGCTCTAGCATAGTTGAGTAGGTTACATGATCTTTTGAAGAGGTGGGCTAGCAGATGTAGGGGAAAGTAGGTGTAACCGTCCACCCGCAGTAAAGAGTTATTGTTTCTGAAAGACTGTGTCTCGGTCATCCGTTTCTCAAACACCCTGAAGTGCGAGAATCCCAACGGAGGAGATCGAGTCTTGTGGGGAAAAGTGCACAAACATCTGCAGTGTGTATAAACTAATCATGATTAGCCATGTCCCCGGTTATGGACATCTTGAGTATCTAGTATCTGGATTATCATGTGAATCTCATCATGTTACTTTAATTAATTTTGTTGGGTTTGATGATGATACTAAATTGGGATTGAGAATGCTGTCAACCATTCTCAATGTTTAATAACCACCATGATAGTTAAATAAAATTTATTCCTTTGCAGTAGGGAAAATTTGGCTTTTCGCAAAACTGTAACCATAGAGCCTTCTACCAGCCATATATGCATGTAGTATAGCATTATTATGTTCATTACTCTCTATGTGTTACATTGCCAGCATATTCCATGTGCTGACCCGTTTTCGGGCTGCAACGTTTCATGTTGCAGACTTTTCAGACGACGAGTAAGGTGCCTTAGGTCGTGGTCTTATACTCAGTGATGCCGTTGGAGTTGATGGACTCATTTATCTTCCAAGTCTTCCGCTGTTATCGTTTTAGATGGCCTTAAGCCATATTTGTCATACTTATTTCTCTCTTGAGATACTCGATGTAATAAGTGTGTGATTGCTACTCTGTTATAAATCCTCCGAGTACTGTGCGTGTCAGCATTACTGATCCAGGGATGACACTGGTGCACAGAAGCACAGACTGTTTGAGGTCTGGTCGCTACAAGGTGAGTGCTTGAAGGTATATATTTAGATCTTGCAATCGAATCTTTTAGTTTCTTGTTTTATCACTAGTTTGGTTTATAAAAGAAAACTACATAAAAATGGAATTGAGGTTGCATCATATTATTGATCATCTTTATAATATATTTCTTGAAAATGATGGTTCGGAAAATTGTGCTCAGTTGTTAGAAGAAGAAGTCAATAAAATGTTTGGCACAAAATATTTGAATGATGAGTATGATTGCAATGTTGTTGGTATGAACTCTTTTAATATCCATGATGCTAATGATATGCAATGCCATAAGCTTGGGGATGCTATGTTTGATGAAGATGATATTTTTTTCCCCAAGTTTTGATGAGAAAAATTATTATGATGATAGAATGCCTCCTATTTTTGATGATTACAATGATGAAAGTGGATTTGGAGAGGTCATGACTTTATTTAATGATGATTCCACTATTTCGGAAGAGGTTTCAATTGATTATGAAAACAAAGTTCCTATCTATGATGATTATGGTGATGACATGTATGCTATAAATAATAACAATAACCATGAAACTTGTCATCATGATTTTAATTTTCACTTTCATGATAGTTATTTTGTTGAGTTTGCTCCCACTACTATTGATGAGAAGAAATTTGCTTATGTGGAGAGTAATAAGTTTTATATGCTTTTGTGTCATGAAAATAATGCTTTATGTGATGGTTATATTGTTGAATTCCTTCATGATGCTACTGAAAATTATTATGAGGGAGGAAGTTATGCTTGTAGGAATTGCAATAATATGAAGTTTCCTCTCTATGTGTTGAAAGTTTTGAAGTTATGCTTGTTTTTCCTTCCTATGCTAGTTGATTCCTGTTGCCATAAGTTGTTTGCTCACAAAATCCCTATGCATAGGAAGTGGGTTAGACTTAAATGTGCTAGTCATATGCTTCATGATGCTCTCTTTGTGTTTCAATTCTTATCTTTTATGCGAGCATCATTGAACTCATCATGCCTAGCTAAAAGGCATCAAATAAAAGCGCTTGTTGGGAGACAACCCAACACTTTTACCTACTGTTTTTGTGTGTTCACATGATTAAGATACTGTAGTAATCATGTTTTATTGCTTTTGTTTCAATAAAGTGCCAAGTAAGACCTTTGGGATGGCTTACGGTGATAGTTGATTTGATCTTGCTGAAAAACAGAAACTTTTGCGCTCAGTCCAGGAATTTTGAAAATTCACTGGAACGTGCTTTTGATCTGAATTTTTTACAGGTGATGGATATACAAATTAACCAGGTTTTCCTATGTTTTCAGAATTTTTGGAGTAGCAGAAGTATGGTAGTTACCCAGATCATTATAGACTGTTCTATTTTTGACAGATTATGTTTTCAATGCATAGTTTGCTTGCTTTCTAAATTCTATGGCTTATATTGCTCAATATAAATTGTGGAAATGATATGCTACATTAGGCATTGTGTGGAAACAATTTTGAATCTTGTCTCTGACAGTACCAAAAGTGAATTGGTTTGCTCTTTATCATACTAACCTATCTCACAAAGTTCCGTTAAGTTTTGTGTGATTGAAGTTTTCAAGTTTTGGTGAGATGTCGATATGAGGAGAATAGGAGTGACAAGGCCCTAAGATTGGGGATGCCCAAGGCACCCCAAGGTAATAGTCAAGGAAGATCCAAGCAACTTAGCTTGGGGATGCCCCAGAAGGCATCCCCTCTTTCGTCTCCAACATTATCGGTAACCTTACTTGAGGCTACATTTTTATTCGTCACATGATATGTGTTTTGCTTGGAGCGTCATTTTCTTTTGTTAGGATTTTCTTTTTGTTATTTAGAATAATGTTTTGCATCTTTATTTTCAATAAAAATGTCAAGGATAGCCTTTACCATGCTTATTTTGCAAGTATATGTGTTGCTGTTTCAAAACAGAAAGTTTACCGATGTTGCGAAAATTCCCGAGAAAAGTCAGTATGTGATAAAAGGTTGAAAATTTCTGCATAATAAGCTCTGATAAAGTTTCTACAGTGTGGTAAATTTTCATAAATTTTGGAGTTTAAGAAGTATTGATACTCTTGCATTTTTTACAGACTGTACCGTATTGGCGGATTGCTGTTATGTTTGCATTATTTGCATATGTTTGCTTGTTTAATGATTCTATTTGAGGATAGGAGTATTAAATATGCAGAGGCATTTAGTATGCAATGTTGAATAATAATTAGTGATTTGCTACAGTAGAGAATGATAAAGTTTTTGCATTGGTTTATACTAACTTATCTCACGAGTTCTTGTTGAGTTTTGTGTGGATGAAGCTTTTGAGATTCAGGAAAACCGTGATATGAGAATAATTAAGGAGACACAAAAGCTCAATATTGGGGATGCCCAAGGCAACCCAAGATAATATTTCAAGAAGTCTCAAGCATCTAAGATTGGGGATGCCCCGGTAGGCATCCCACCTTTCTTCACCAACAATTATCGGTTAGTATCGGTTGATCCTATGTTTTTGCTTCTTCACATGAGTTGTGCTATTCTTGGAATGTCATTTTGTTTTGTTTTGCTTTATGTTTTAATAAAATACTTAGATCTAAAAGTTTTTAAATAAAATAGAGTCCTCAAATAGTTGCCAGGGAGGCTAGGTAAGCGACATTCACATGCTGTCAATGAAGCTCTTTTCTATGGATTTACTCTTGTGCTTCACTTATATCCTATGAATAAATTGTTGAATAAATTGAATGTCATGAAGTTGAAATCATATCATGCCTAGTGGTAGCTTCACATTGGGTTTAGAAAGTGAAATCTTTTGAGGCTTGACAATCACAATATTGGTCATACAAGAAATTCACGAATAACTACTATAAGGAAGAGAACCTTCACATGCAAATACACTATATTGGAAATCTTTTGTGATTGTGAGCCCCCATCAAAATATTATATGCCAAAATTGTTGACGTTGGACAAGGAAGACAACGTAATGATTTATGTTTGTTCATATTCACATAGAAGTTATATTGTCATAGATCCTTCAACATGTGGTGCTTGCCCCCCCATCTTTGCTAGCCAAAAATTCCGCACAAAGTAGAGATACTAGTTGTGCATCCAAAAACCCTTAAACCCAAATCTTATTTTCAAGAGTCCACCATACCTACCTAAGGATTGAGTAAGATCCTTCAAGTAAGTTGTCATCGGTGCAATAAAGGCAATGTAAATTGCTTCTAAAAGTGTGAGATCATTTAGTGTAAGAGAAAATTGAGCGTTGTACGAACTTGTGATGGTGAAGAATAAAAGCGACAGACTGCATAATAAAGGTTGCCATCACAAGGGGCAATACAACATGACGTTATTTTGCACTAAGGGGTTCAGCATACAAACAAATAAGCGCATGGCAACCTCTGATTCCCTCTGCGAAGGGCCTATCTTTAGTTTTCAGTATTTACTTTTATGCAAAGAGTCAAAGTTCTTCTCTCTATTCCTTTTTATTTTTCTCTTTTGGCAAGCATCATGTGGCGAGGAAAGATCTAGGCACATATGTCCAGTTGAATATGGGTGGCATGAGTTATTATTGTTGACATCACCTTTGAGGTGAATACGTTGGGAGGCAAAACAATAAGCCCCTATCTTTCTATGTGTCCGGTTGAAACGTTTTGCTCATGTGTATGTGGTGAGTGTTAGCAATCATAGAAGACTATGAGATGGTTGAGTATGTGGAGCTCTTACTTAAACTCTGTTGAATAAGTTGAATTGCAATTGCTTGGTGACTGAGAACATAGGTTGTTGAGTTTCAATAGAATTCATTGTTTGAACCTTAACATGTGAATTGGTTGCTACTTTAAACATGAGAAATTTTATAAGAAAGAGTTTATGTCATGATGTTAGGAAAAGTGATTGAAATTATCATTGATCAAACTTATGCACTTTGCTAGCATTTACACTTCATAAATTATTTCTTTTATCATTTACCTACTCGAGGACGAGTAGGAATTAAGCTTGGGGATGCTGATACGTCTCCAACGTATCTATAATTTATGAAGTATTCATGATGTTATTTTATCATTCTTGGATGTTTTACAATCATTTTATAGCAACTTTATATCATTTTTTGGGACTAACCTAATTACCCAGTGCCAAGTGCCAGTTGCTGTTTTTTGCTTGTTTTTTGCTTCTTTTTTTCATCGCGGGAAATCAATATCAAATGGAGTCCAAACACCGTGAAACTTTTTGGAGATTTTTTATGGACCAGAACACCCAAGATGGGCCAGAGCAGCACCTGGGGGGTGCCCCGAGGGGGCACAACCCACTAGGGTGCGCCTGGGGGCCCAAGCATGCCCAGGTGGGTTGTGCGCACCTCGGTGGCCTCCTGCACCCCCTCTTTACCCTATAAATTCCCAAAAATTCCAAAAACCCTCGGGTTTAACCTAGATCAGAAGTTCCGCCGCCGCAGGCCTCCGTAGCCACCGAAAACCAATCTAGACCCCGTTCCGGCACCCTGCCGGGGGGGGGGGGGGAATCATCTTCGGTAGCCATCTTCATCATCCCGGCGGCCACCACGATGAGGAGGGAGTAGTCCACCCTCGGGGCTGAGGGTTTGTACCAGTAGCTATGTGTTTAATCTCTCTCTCGCGCGTTCTTGAGATGTCACGACCTTGATGTATCGCGGGCTTTGTTAATATAGTCGGATCATATGGTGTTTTCCACTCTCTATCTTGTTGTGATGAATTGAGTTCTCCCTTTGAGATTCCATTTTATCGGATTGAATACTTTTATGGATTTGAGAGCACTTGATATATGTCTTGCAAATGAATACTCGTGGCGACAATGGGGTATCATATTGATTCACTTGATATATTTTTTGGCATTCAACTCGCGGATTCTTGAGGTGACATTGGGGTAATCTATGCATAGGGGTTGATGCACGTCCTTGTCTTTGTTTCTCCGGTAGAAATCTTGGGGCACTCTTTGAGGTTCTTTGTGTTGGATTGAGTATTATGAATCTGAATTTGCTTTGGTGTTACTTTAGTATGAACTCTAGGATAGATCGAACGGAAAGAATAGCTTTGTGTTATTTTAGTACGAACTCTTGAATAGATCGAATGGAAAGAATAGCTTTGAGGTGGTTTCGTACCCTACAAACAATTTCGTCTTATGTTCTCCACTAGATAGAAGATTTGGAGTGATTCTTCATCACACGTTGAGGGATGGTTATGTGATCCAATTATATTAGCACTGTTGAGAGATTGCACTAGCGAAAGTACGGACTCTAGGCCTCATTTTCAAGCATTGCAATACCGTTTGTGCTCGCTTTTGTTACTTGCTACCTTGCTGTTTTTTTTATTTTCAGATTATAAAAATATATTTCTACCATTAATATTACACTTTTATTACCATCTCTTCGCCGAACTAGTGCACCTATACAATTTGCCATTGTATTTGTTGTGTTGGGGACACAAGAGATTTCTTGTATTTGGTTGCAGGGTCGTTTGAGAGAGACTATCTTCATCCTGTGCCTCCCACGGATTGATAAACCTTAGGTCAGCCACTTGAGGGAAAATTGCTATTGTCCTACAAAACTCTGCGCTTGGAGGCCCAACACGTGTCTACAAGAATAAAGTTGCATAGTACACATCATGACGGCGGCCGGGTTGAGTAGGCAGCCCCCGTGTCGGTGTCAAAACCGGCGGATCTCGGGTAGGGGGTCCCGAACTGTGCGTCTAAGGTTGATGGTAACAGGATACAGGGGACACGATGTTTACCCAGGTTCGAGCCCTCTCTATAGAGGTAATACCCTACTTCCTGCTTGATTGATCTTGATGAATATGAGTATTACAAGAGTTGATCTACCACGAGATCATAATGACTAGAACCCTATAAGTCTAGCCTGTATGATTATGATTGCCTCTACAGACTAAACCCTCCGGTTTATATAGACACCAGAGGCGACTAGGGTTGTACAAAGTCGGTTACAGAGAAAGGAATCTTCATATCCGAACGCCAAGCTTGCCATCCACGCCAAGGGGAGTCCCATCCGGACACGGGAGAGAGTCTTCGGTCTTGTATCTTCACGGCCCATCAGTCCGGCCCATGTCCAATAGGCCGGACGCCCGAGGACCCCTTAATCCAGGACTCCCTTAGTAGCCCCTGAACCAGGCTTCAATGATGAGGTGTCTGGCGCGCAAATTGTCTTCGGCATTGCAAGGCGGGTTCCTTCTCCGTATATGAAGATTCCTTTCTCCCGTGGTCACAAAGAATGTGTCCGGCTCTGCAAAACAAGTACCACACACAACCGCAGAGAGTATAATATTTCACGAGTCCAATCCGCTGACAACTTTTGTAGCGTGACATCACGTCACCATCCGGTCATTATTTTGAACCGTTTTTTCTAGCCTACCGCTCCATGTTTTGATATGTGGTTTTATTGGCACGTCTTGTCGAAGCAGAGATCGTGTCCCCTTATTGCGGGATTCTCATCAATACGGGCGTGGGTAACCCAACCATTCCGTTGGCATGATTCCTTGGGAATAGGCAGGTTTCAAGGCCTAGGAGGAGGCATTTGATATTCATCGCCTTTATAAAGGGGCACAGACCCGTCTTTCTCCTCTACGCCAACCCTTTCCTCAACCTTTCCAACCTCGAGTTCCAGCACCCAAGGTTCAATTTAATTGCTCTGAGCCTCACAGTCATGTCTGGACCCAGCCCTCAAGGCCGGTGAGTGGCCTCCTCTGTCACAGAGGAGGACATCGCGAAGCTCCGGGCGGCAAGATACCTGATCGCGAAAATCGCCCATAGGCTTCTGCTCAAGGGCAGGTTATTCCTACTCCCAGATCTGGCGAGAGGGTAGTATTCATCTCCCGCTTCCTCCGAGGGCTAGGGTTTGCTCTTCATCCTTCGTTCGAGGGCTCATGTTCTATTACGGGCTAGATTTTCATGATCTAGCTCCGGACTCCTTTCTTCACATCTCGACGTTCATCGTCATGTGCGAGGCCTTTCTCCGTATTCCCCCACACTTCGGCTTGTGGCTCAAGACCTTTAATGTGAAGCCGAAGGTAGTCGATGGGAAACAAGCGGAGTGCGGTGGTGCTACGGTGAGCAAACTCACCAATACTCCTTGGCCAAAAGGCTCCTTCACAGAAACTTCCAACCTATGGCAGCAGGAGTGGTTTTACATCACTGAACCCCGTGGTACCAAGTGGGCAGCTACACCTGCGTTCCGATCTGGCTCTCCATTACGGCTCGCATCATGGATTAATAAGGGGCTGGACTGGGGTTTAATTGACGAAGTGCAGACGCTACAAAGCCGCATCCGGAGCCTCATTGAAAAGGACACCGGCCTCACCAGCGTAATCCAAGTAATGTTAGTCTGCCGGATCCTACCGTGCCAGCGACGGCCTCTCCGCATGTGGGAGTTCAATCCCAAAGGACCACGAACCCTTCAGCACTTCTTCGGCACAACGCACAGAGGAATCTGGAAGTTATTCTTCGGGACACGAAAATAGTGGCCGGATACCACCGAGGACATCGGCCTCAACTGCAACCATCCGGATACCTCGGTAAGCACTCGACTCCTGAACACAGCTGAGTTAAATATCCCGTAACAATATACTGAGAAAATCATCTTCGACCAGGGCGGGATAAAGAAGGCGGAAAGAATTAGGTGTTCGGCCCCTCTTCCCGAAGACTCAGCTAATCCTGTGTTAACAAGGATGCTGGCTCCGGCGCCATATCAAGTGTCGGCGAAAGAGGACAAGGAGGAGAGCAAGAAGGCCAAAGGTGGCCTCCATTATAAAGGTACACCAGAAACTATGTCCGGGGAGATTGGAACTCCCTCTTCCGAAGACAAAAGAGAAAGGGAAACTGACATCCCTCCTCCCCATGGGAAGAAGAGGACCGCCTCCGAAGATTTGGAGGTAAAGTCTCCTAAGCGAGGGAAGATGTCCCTGTCAGGTGGTTCGGGTACGGAAGACGACGCTGACGCAAAGCTCCTTCGTAAGGACAAGCCCTCAGCCGAATCGTAAGTGAACAGGGGTGTCCTAAACATATCCCGTTCCATTCCGGTTACAAGGGTAACATCTAAAATATATGTTTGCAGTTCGGCATGCAGTCTTCCTCAACAGTCCTCCTCCTCCGGGGATCTTCTTCCGGAGATGATGGAAAGTGAGACGCCTCCATAGACCTCCCCGTCCAATAGGGCAGACGACTCCGAGGTGTCGTCCCGAAGGATCTCTCCCGGTCAGCAAGTGGTGCGAGGGACAATGAAAACTACGCCCGAAGGTGATACTTCGGCGGTCCAGGGTCCGGGGCGTGCGGCCCGTATGGGGACCAACAATAAAGGCCCCGGACTATCCGTTTTACAGCCCGGGATGACTCTAGAGTCGAGTAAGCATATCCCTTTGAAGGGAGTCCGTACTCCCGCGGCCGTTTCCAGGAATCCGGAGGCGCCGGATACGATGATGGGCATGTTGCAATATGCGTCCGTCCCAGAGGAACATCGTACCTTAATGGGTACGGTAGTTGAGAGGATTCTGTCTGCGAGAAGTGGATTGAATGAAGCCTTCATGGGCCTGCTAAGAGGCTTCAAGGTGTGCAATGTAATATGTTCAATTGCACTTCTATGTGGAAAATGCACATGTGTATAGATAGTAGCCCCTGAGACTCTGGTTGGCGTCCAAAGGTTGGTGATCAGAGGATCAAAAAAGATATGCCCAGGAAATAATCCAATTAATTGGAACATAGGCTCTTACATCCATGGAGACTGCCCAAGGTACGGAGGTTGCATGTCTGAAGCAAAAACTTGATGCTGCGGATGATGACATCATGCTTATTAACAGGCGGCTTGACGAAGCGCAAGGTATGTTTCTGGGGCAGTCAGTATATGTAAGTACGATAATATGAGCATGACGCTTGAGAATTGTATGTTGAGCGATGCGTAACTGCAGATAGTGCGGCCGCGATTGAGGCCCTTCGGGCTGAGCTTGCCCAGGCCAAGGAGCAAGCCAGAATGAGTAATGCGGCTGCCGAGAAGGCAGCTTCTGAGTTGAAGGCCGAATAGGCTGCTTGGCGCCAGTGCGAGGAGAGAATATCTACCATGGCGCTCGAGCTAAAGGATGCCACTGTCCGATGCGAATTCCTTGAGAAGGATAACAAAGCCAGAACAGACGATCTCGACAAGGCCTTACAAGAAGCGAGAGAGGCACGGTCCGAGTCTAGAGCGGCTCGGGAGGAGATCTGGCAAGCTGGGGAGATCGCGGCCGGTAAGTCCTTCTTATTACAATCTAAATTTGGAGATCCAAAGTATGCCCCACTTAATCAAATGTGGAGTTCTCCAGACACATTGTTGTACTTGCCGAAGAGTGTCTCCGATGCGACGCAGTTTTTCCAAGCGCAAGAAGGACATGCAACGGAAAAGCTTTTCTGGTCGCAATTCAGCATGCCAAAGCGTCCGCTGTTGCTGAACGAACAGATGGCCCAATGGGCCGAGCTCCACAAGATATCCGGATCTGCCATGAAGGACATCGTGGTCCGGCTGTGGCCGACTGAGCCAATTCCGAATAGTTATTTCGGTTTGGTGCAGCGACTTGTTGATGCGGTGCCGCGTATCGACGCCGTTAAGTGTCAACGTGCATTGAAAGTGCACGGATGGCCTTTGCCCTCGTCAAGATGTACTGGGCAAAGATGAAGGCCACCGATATTGTAGCAAAGAGTCCACCCAAGGGCAAGGACCATCACACGCCAGAGCATTATTTTGAAGATGTCCTAGAGGTGCCCGCTTGATAGAGGGTCAGTGCTCGAAGGATATGATGTTCGAGTGAATGTACCGAAATTGTAAAAACAATATTTATGATATATTAAGGCTATGTTTTTTATACTTTTGCCTGAAAGTTTTGGTTCCTCCTGTGCGGCCTTTTTTGTATAATCTGAAAGTTTACCAGTCGTCGGCTTCGGCCCCTCGCATGTAATACGGGGGTGTTCGGAAAAGCACTTGATCACTCTTGACCCAACGTCTTGGTCCGTGAAGGAGGTGTCAATACGGCGAACCAGGCAATCGGACTATAGGGCTTTAACACTTGCCATAGGAGTTTGACAGTGGGTCTATGATATAGCCCTTGGTATGTACGCGGTTATCCGAATACGATGCGTTACATAGGTGACCAGAAGAACGGTCCTTCATGTAATACGGATAAAATAGTGAAGGATTCTGATGAGTCATCGAGTGGTTGACCAGCTCTCGCCGCTTCATGACAGTCAGTTTTCGGCTTTCTCTACTGAGGTGCTTGACCAGATGAACCGGAGACACAATCGCAGTAGTTCTCCCTTTACTACCCTAGCCGATAGGGCGGAATGTAAGGTAGTAAGCACAGGAGCCGGGCAGTCCAACTATTGACCAAAGACATGATTCAGAGCTGATGCATATAAGGCCAAACTCGTGACGTCGAAGTGTGCTAAAAAGCTGTTCGGACTTGTCGGCAACTCATATGTTGCCGTATCGAGCCCCTGGCAATTTGTGTCGAGGTGCGTGCGTGAAACAACCGAAGAAGCAAAATTCAGCTCGTAGAAAAAGCGGATATTGAATACGGGTTATGTTCACTGAAATCTGATTGACACGTCAAACACGATCTTACAGATTATAACGCCACTACCCGGGCTATTTGACATGCTGGGGGTCGAAGGCTGAGGAAAAAGGCACTTTACAGGTTTGAAATAAAGAGTGCGGTCTTACAAAAATTATTTGGACCTCCTATCGCATGTCTGCGCTGCCTTGCCTCGGTGAAAGGATTCCTTAGCAGGAATAGCCTTTGGTTATTTATACGAAGCCGAACTCAGAAAGAGTCCGTAAGATGACCAGGCTTTGAGTCACTTGTGGTAAAAGATAAAAAATAGTTAGAAAAAGGAAAAAGACTAGTAGAGTGCGGACCGCATTGTGGGTCTGTCCGTATTGTGCCTCCACCGGTAACCAGGGTATTTTAAGTGCATAATTATGTATGCGCGGTACAAACTTTGCAGCTATATGGGGCGGATGACGGAGGCCGAACTGCTAATCCAGCTCTGAGATTGATCGGTCCTGTTTAATAGAGACCGGCAGCTTGATGGGCTGACGAGATGCGCGGCTTGATAAGGTCGCTTTGTACTTCGGCCGCAGTAGCCATAGTATGCTCCTCTGTACGGAGGGAGCATTCCGTATTTCTGTTTATCGTGATGACGCCGCGTGGACCGGGCATCTTAAGCTGGAGATAGGCGTAATGTGGGACCACATTAAAACGAGCAAAAGCGGTACGCCCGAGTAGTGCATGGCAGCTACTGCGGAGCGGGACAATATCGAAGGTCAAGCCTTTGCTTCGAAAGTTGTTCGGCGAGCCAAAAAGGACTTCCAATGTAATTGAGCCCGTGGAGTGAGCTTCTACGCCAGATACTGTTCCCCTGAAGGTAGTTGTGGTGGGCTTGATTCTTGAAGGATCAATGCCCATTTTGCGGACAGTGTCTTGGTAGAGTAGATTAAGGCTACTGCCGCTATCCATAAGGACTTTCGTGAGATGGAACCCATCGATAATTGTATCGAGGATGAGAGCTGCCAAACGTTCGTGACGGATACTGGCTGGGTGGTTCTTGCGATCAAAAGTGATCGGACGGGCCGCCCATTGGCTTAATTTTGGGGCGACTGCCTCTATGGCGTCGGCGTCCCGTAGCACGCGCTTGCACTCCCCTGTAGGGATGTGCGTCATGTATACCATGTTCACTGTTTTTACTTCGGGGGGAAATTTCTTCTGAGCCCGGGTGCCCGGTTGGCGAGTCTCTTCGTCATCGCTGTCACTGGGCGGCCCCTTCACCTTGTGTTTGGTATTAAGCTTGCCGACTTGTTTGAAGACCCAACAGCTTCTGTTGGTGTGATTGGCTGGTTTAACGTGGGTGCCATGAATCTGGCAGGGCCGATCCAGTATCTTGTCTAAATTGGATGGTCTGTCTCTGTTTGCCTTGAATGGCTTTTTCCATTGATCAGGTTTGGAACCTCTGAATCTGGCGTTGACCGCCGTGTCTTGCGTTCCTTCATTATTATTGTGACGCTTGTGTTTATTGCATCGTGGCTTGCAGTTGCCGTCTCGAACTTCAGAAGTGCCCGAATCAACGGTGTTGTTGCTTCTACAAGCGAGCTAGCTGTCTTCTCCCGCGCAAAAGCGGGTCATCAGAGCGGTAAGGGCAGCCATGGATTTTGGTTTTTCTTGACCGAGGTGGCGGGCGAGCCACTCATCTCGGACGCTATGTTTAAAGGTCGCGAGGGCTTCGGCGTCCGGACAATCGACAAGTTGGTTCTTTTTAATTACGAACCTAGTCCAGAGCTTCCTGGCTGACTCCCCGGGCTGCTGGATGATGTGACTTAGGTCATCGGCGTCCGGAGGCCGGACATATGTACCTTGGAAGTTATTGCGGAAGGCGTCTTCCAAGTCTTCCCAGCTGCCAATGGAGTTCTCTGGGAGGTTGTTTAGCCAGTGCCGCACTGGTCCCTTTAGTTTTAGTGGGACGTATTTGATGGCGTGGAGGTCATCACCACGGGCCATGTGGATATGGAGAAGGAAATCTTCAATCCATACTGCGGAATCTGTTGTTCCATCGTATGATTCGATATTCATGGGTTTAAACCCTTCTGGGAATTCATGCTCCATTACTTCATCAGTGAAGCAGAGGGGGGTGTGCGGCGCCTCTATACCGGGCCAAGTCGCGACGTAGTTCGGATGTAGTCCGTCTGCGGTTTTCGGCCCGGACATGGTTATGCTCGTCGCGTCCGGCTTGATAGCTGTCGTCGCGCGCCAGAGCACGTCCCCGCGATCCATAATCGTTCTGGTCTGACCTGCTCTGTTCTCCAGGTCCTACCATGGATCATATGTGTATCCCCGAGCTTTTGTGTCTCTGCCTTTACGGCGAGGTCGTACGGGCTGGTGTTCGGCTTGAGTTGCCGCTTTATCCTGGCCACGCGGTGGTCGGTCAGCCGCATTACGTCCTGATGGTACGGGATCCGGCGCCTCGTCATTGAATTGAGGTAACAGTTTGCGCTTCGGGTAACTTTTGGTTGGGCGCTCGAGGCCGTATTCCTCGGCCGCCAGGACATTAGTCCATCTGTCATTGAGCAGATCTTGATCAGCTTGAAGCTGTTGCTGCTTCTTTTTCAGGCTCCTTGCAGTGGCAATTAGCCGGCGCTTAAAGCGTTCCTGCTCGAGAGGTTCCTCAGGCACGATAAAGTCTTCGTCACCTAGGCTCACCTCGTCCTCGGAGAGTGGGAGATAATTACTATCCTTCGAGTCTTCGTTTGTGACCTGTTCATCAGGGTTGACCTGCCCATCTTCCCGATCATCCTGTTCGGCAGTTGGCTCGTCGGGGTCTTCTCTGTCTTCGGCATCGTCCAGAGTGTCGTTGTTTCCTATGCCGGTATTGTTGTCCTTTCTACGGTGTGACTTAGAGCGGCGCCATTGACGTCGGTGCTTTGGTTGTATCTCAGGAGGTTTATCCTTGACTGTATCCTTCTCGTTATCGCCGTTATTCTCTTTCGGTGTATCCACCATGTACACGTCATACGAGGAGGTGGCTATCCAGCGCCCGGTAAACAGCAGTTTTTGGGCCTGCTCCTCTCCGGCATCGTCGTCCATACCGTCGATGTCTTCGGAGCTGTAATCCAGCATGTCGGTTAAGTCTTCGACAGTGGCTATGAAGTGGGCGGTGGGTGGGAAGTGAAATTCTCCGTCCTCAGCCACCAGTTCAAACCGGATATAGTTTGGCCGTGAGTCCCCTGCTAAGGAGAGGGTTTTTAATGAGTTCAGCACATCGCGCAAAGTCGAGTGTTGGAAGATGTCCGCAGAGCTGAATTCGACGATTGGCGCCTGATCAAGCTCGACGGACGTGGGTACACGTGGTTCGGAACCTATGGCCGGAGACGAGACCGAGGTTCCGGTGACCCAGATCCCGCTCGAGTTTGGGTCTGTGTGCGGCTCCAACACCGCTGAGTCTGCGGCCTCCGTGGCGGGGTTGAGCTTCCCGTCCTCGGATGGCGCAATCTGTTCCGGATCTAGGGCCAGAGCAGTTACAGGCGCTATCTCCTCGGTGTGGTCCGATGACAGATTTAGGTCATGTTCATCGCGGTGGCAGGGAGCGGCTGCTGTGGGCTCGAATCCGTCGAAGATCAAGTCTCTGTAGATATCAGCAATGTAGTTCAAGTTTCCAGACCTGATCTGATGGCCAGGGGCGCATCTATCGATCTATTCTAGATGGCCAAGCGAGTTGGCCCGCAGTGCGAAGCCGCCGAACACAAAGATCTGGCCGGGAAGGAAAGCCTCTCTCAGGGCAGTATTGTTGTAGATAATTGACGGGGCCATCGAGCCCTCTAGGTGACGACACACAGGAACTCTCAATGAAAGCACCAATGTCGGTGTCAAAACCGGCGGATCTCGGGTAGGGGGTCCTGAACTGTGCGTCTAAGGTCGATGGTAACAGGAGACCGGGGACACGATGTTTACCCAGGTTCGGGCCCTCTCTATGGAGGTAATATCCTACTTCCTGCTTGATTGATCTTGATGAATATGAGTATTACAAGAGTTGATCTACCACGAGATCGTAATGACTAAAACCCTATAAGTCTAGCCTGTATGATTATCTCTACGGACTAAACCCTCCGGTTTATATAGACACCGGAGGGGACTAGGGTTGTACAAAGTCGGTTACAGAGAAAGGAATCTTCATATCCGAATGCCAAGCTTGCCATCCACGGCAAGGGGAGTCCCATCCGGACACGGGAGAGAGTCTTCGGTCTTGTATCTTCACGGCCCATCAGTCCGGCCCATGTCCAACAAGCCGAACGCCCGAGGACCCCTTAATCCAGGACTCCCTCACTCTGGGCCGGGTTCAGCAGTCCCCGGGCCGGGTTCTGCAACCCCCGAGATCAGGTCGGAGTCAGCATCGGCTGGACTGGACGTGGCAGCCCTCGGGCCGGGTTCAGCAGTCCCCGGGCCGGGAAGAGATGCGGCCGGGTCATCGGGGACGAAGATGGACTCGGGGTCCGGAAAGGGCTTGACGGACGGCTTGTGCAGGTGCTCGAGGGAGACGCCGGACGGAATGGCCAGCCAGGATGAGCTGATCTTGGCTAGCACGTCAACGGCTTCATTTTCTGCGCGTGGGATGTGGAGGAACTCGCAGCCGTCGAAGAAGCCGGACAGTTGTTGGACAATGAAGCGGTAGCTGGCCATGTTGGCGTCGCGAGCGTCCCACTCGCCGGAGCACTGCTGCACAACCAATTCCGAGTCACCGTAACACAGGATGCGCTGGATGCCGAGGTCCTTGGCAAGCCGGAGGCCGTGCACAAGGGCTTCGTACTCGGCGACGTTGTTGGAGGCGGCGAAGTGGATTTGGAGCTCGTACCGAAGCCGGTCGCCCTTCGGGGAAGACATCATGATGCCTGCTCCCAAGCCGGAGCGCATCTTGGAGCCGTCGAAGTGTATGCGCCAGTGCGTGTAGTTTGGCGGCGGCGGCAGGTACTGGGTCTTGGTCCAGTCGATGAGGAAGTCGGCCAGAGCTTGGGACTTGATCATGGTGCGGGGCTCGTAGAGCATGGTGTGGCCGGCTAGCTCGATTGTCCATTTGGCAACCCGGCCAGAGGCATCCCGGCAGCCCATGATCTCGCCGATGGGGTCCGTGCTGACTATGGTGACAACATGCTCTTGGAAATACTGCTTCAACTTCTTGGCAGTGAAATAAACGCCGTAACACATCTTTTGGTAGTGCGGGTAGTTCTGCTTGGAGGCGGATAGCACCTCGCTCAGGTAGTAGACTGGGCGCTGGACAGACTGGATCTTGCCCTTCTCTGGTCGCTCGACCACCATGACCGTGCTGACCAACCGCGAGCCGGAAGTAAAGTAGAGCAACAGCGGCTCCTTCTCGGTCGGTGTGGCCAGGACGGGTGCGGTGGAGAGCATGCGCTTGAGATCCCGGAAGGCTTCATCCGCCTGGTCATTCCATTCGAACGGCGTCGTCTTGTTCATCAGCTAATACAAGGGCAGGGCCCTCTTGTCCAGCCAGCTGAGAAACCGGCTGACCGAGGCCAAGTAGCCGGTGAATTTCTGGACATCCCGCAGCTGGGCCGGTTGCGCATGCGCTCGACGGCCTTGATCTTCTCTGGGTTGGCCTCAATGCCGCGCTCCGAGACGAGGAAGCCGAGTAGCTTTCCGGCCGGCACGCCGAAAACGCACTTCTCCGGGTTGAGCTTGATCTAGTACTCACGCAGATTGGCAAAGGTTTCCTTCAGGTCATCGAGGAGCGTGAGGTGCTGCTTGGTCTTTACCACGATGTCGTCCATGTAGACGTGGATATTGCGGCCGAGTTGCGGCAGCAGGCATTTCTGCATGCAGCGCTGGAAGGTGGCGCTGGCATTCTTCAAGCCGAACGACATGGTGATGTAGCAATATGCCTCTAAGGGCGTGATGAAGGATGTCTTCAGGGCGTCGGCCGGGTCCAGCTTTATCTGGTGATAGCCGGAGTAAGCATCCAGAAAGGACAGGAGCTCACAACCGGCGGTGGAGTCGATGACTTGGTCGATCCGCGGGAGGGCGAATGGATCCTTGGGGCAAGCCTTGTTCAGGCTGGTGTAGTCTATGCACATGTGCCAGGTCTTGTTCTTCATCAGGATGAGGACTGGGTTGGCCAGCCACTCGGGGTGGAACACTTCCATGATGAAGCCGGCCGCCAGGAGCTTGGCGACTTCTTCACCGATGGTTCTTCTCTTCTCTTTGGAAAAGCGACGTAGGGGTTGACGGACAGGCTTGGCGTCCTTGCGGACGTGGAGTTTGTGCTCGGCGTACTTCCTCGGAATACCCGACATGTCCTTCGGGGTCCATGCGAAGATATCCTGATTCTCACGGAGGAAGTCGACGAGCTCGCCTTCCTATTTGCTGTCGAGGCGGGTGCCCACGACGACGTACTTGCTGCAGCTGGGGTCTTCGGGGTTCAGCTTGACCTTCTTTGTCTCCTTGGACGGCTGGAACAAGGCCTCGTCAGCCGGCTCCTTAGCCGAAGCCAGCACGACCGGCGTCTCGTTGGCTAGCGCGACGATCCGGTCGAGCTGGCGCCGCTCCTCAGCTATGACCAGCGACTCGGCCAGTTTGGTGTCGGCTCGGGCGTATTCCAGGGACTTGCGATAGTCGCTGGTGATGGTGATGAGGCCCTTCGGACCCGGCAACTTCATCTTCAGGTAGGCGTAGTGGGGGACCGCCATGAACTTGGCGAGCGCGGGCCGACCCAGCAGCGCGTGATACGCGCCGGACAGGTCCACCACCTCGAACCAGAGCAGCTCGTGTCGGAAGTGGTCGCTGGTGCCGAACAGGACGTCAAGCTGGATCCAGCCGATGGGAGAGCGGGAGAGCCCAGGCACGATGCCATGGAAGATCATCCGGGATGGCTCCAAGTCTTTGGCCTCGAGACCGAGCTTGGTCATGGTGTCGCGATAGAGGATGTTGATGCTGCTGCCGCCATCGATGAGGACTCATGAGAACTTGCACGTGCGCTGGGGTGCGACGATGGTGGGGTCGAGGATGAGTGTGTAGCCACCCGGGTTCGGCATGACGGCCGGGTGGTCCTCCCGGGTCCAGGTGACCGGGCGATCAGACCAATGCATGTACTCTGGCTTGGCCGGGATGATGGTGTTCACTTCCTGCCAGAGCAGGCGCTCGCTACGTTTGTCATCGCCAAGGCTGGTGAAGACGACGTAGGTCGCGTTCTGGGAGGCGTAGACGTCATCGCGCATCGTGCTATTGGCCGGGGGCAGAGGCGGTGGAGGTGGCGGTCCCACTCCGGGAGCCAGAGCTGGAGGAGGCGGGATGTCGCCCCTCATGATGCGCTTGGTGATGGCGCATTGCCGGAGCGTGTGCGTGGATGGCCTCACGCCGCTGTGGTGCTTGCAGGGAGCGTCGAGCATCTCCTCGAAGCTCATGGCGGGTTGCCATGCCGCCTTGCCGGTTTGCCGGCGCTTGGCGGCCGGCTCAGCCGCGGGCGCCTGCTCGGCGGTCGCGACGAGGCGGTTGTCATAGCGCTGAGCCGGCTGGTCGGCTTTGTGCTTGTTGTTCTGCTGGCGGCTGCTTTCGCCGGCTGGCTTGGGGGGCCGGACCGGCTTTGCTTTGCCAGCTTCGTTCAGCGCCACCTGGATCTTCATGGCGTAGTTGGCGTTGGCGTACTTGTCCGCCATCACCATGAGCGTGGTCATGGTGGCCGACTCGGAGCGTAGGAGCTTGTGCTTGAGGAGGGTGCCATCCAGGCAGCCACTGACGAAGTATTGGATGGCTTGGACCTCGTGGATGCCCTCGCAGCTGTTCCGGAGCTCGGTCCAGCGTGCGAGGTACTCGGGGCCGGTCTCCGTCGGCCCCTGCACACACATGGCGAGCTGGCTGGGGCGGCCGGCCCGCTTGTAGGTGCCGGTGAAGTTGCGCACGAAGGCCTGCTCGAAGTCGACCCACGCATTGATGCTGCCAGCCGGCAGGCTGTTCAACCACGTGCGGGCCGAGCCCTGGAGCATGAGTGGGGCATAGCACGCCGCGAGACGGCGATTGCCACCCGCAATGCCGATGGCGGTGGTGTAGTCGATGAGACAGTCCTCCGGCTTGACGGTGCCATTGTACTTGGGGGTGTCGCGGGGGAGCGTGAACCCTTTGCGGAAGGGCTCATCCCGGATGCGCAGGCCGAAGCAAGCTGGCCTGACTGCATTGTTCTCCTCTAGCTCCAAGGAGAGGGCGAGCTGGTCGAGGCGGTGGCGAGCGTCGGTGTCATCGATGGCGCGCGGGCCTAGCCGGCTAGCGACCATGCCGCGAGGGGCCGTGTTAGCTGAAGCCGAACGAGGGCTGGGTTGCGGGGGAGGATCGTGCCGGCGCCGATCCTCCGGGCCGGCTCGTCGGTCAAGCCGCCGGTAGTCGCCGGAGCGCGGTTGCGCCGGGTCCGAGTGCGGCCGGAATGGGCTTCGCCGGGTGGCAAAGACGCCGTGTTCTGTTGCTCGGGGTCATCGAGATGGTGCGAGGTGGATCCCACGGGCTTGTTGAGGCGATCATGTTGCGCGTTGGTGGTGTCGAGAAGCTCGTTTACCCGTTGCAGGTGGTCTTTCAGCTCCTTGACCTGCAGCTGGTCCAAACCGACTGCGGCCGCCTGTGCGGCACGCATGTTCTTCACACGGGTCTCATAGACGGGCGGGAGCGCGCCAAGGGTGCGGCCGATGGCGCTGCCCCGGGCCCGCACATCGGCGACCCGGCTTGGCTCGGCAGTAGTGGGCGTGAAGCCGTAGGCGGCGTCACGCTCCCACTGAGCGGATTCCAGACGGCGCTGCGTGGCAGCGAGCATCTCAGACAGGTCCAGCAGGTGCTGGCGATCTTGCTCCAGCCGACCCCGGGTCTCGGCGGCGTTGGAGGCGTCGACATCGGTGGTGATGGGGACGCGGAGGCTCTGTATCGTGGCGCGCAGCGGGTTGGGCGCGTTGGCGCGATCCGCTGCGGCCTTGGCTTCAGCGGCAAACTCGCCGTGCTGGACGAGGAGGAGCCAGTGTCGGTGGCGAATACCTCCACCCGGATGTAGAGGTCCATCTCCTCGGCGGAAGCGCCATCGCCGAGGGAGATGGGAGAGTCGACGACGTCGAGCACTGTTGGGGATCGTTGCAGAAATTAAAAAATTTCTACGCATCACCAAGATCAATCTATGGAGAGACTAGCAATGAGAGAGAGGGGAGTGCATCTTCATACCCTTGAAGATCGCGATGCGGAAGCGTTACAAGAACGCGGATGAAGGAGTCGTACTCGTAGCGATTCAGATCGCGGTTGATTCCGATCTAAGCGCCGAACAATGGCGCCTCCACGTTCAACACACGTACAGCCCGGGGACATCTCCTCCTTCTTGATCCAGCAAGGGGAGAGGAGAAGTTGAGGGAGAGCTCCGGCAGCACGACGGTGTGGTGGTGGAGCTTGCAGTTCTCCGGCAAGGCTTCGCCAAGCACTACTACTACTACGGAGGTGTTGGGGAGGGAGAGGGCGGCGCCAGGGGAAGCGGTGCGGCTCCCATGCGCCTCCCCACTATATATAGGGGTGGAGGGGGCTGGTTTCTTGCCCTCCAAGTCCATTGGGGCATTGGCAAAGGTGGGGGGAAAGAAATCCCATCATTTCCCTTCCCCACCGATTGTTATCCCCTTTTTTTAGGGATCTTGATCTTATCCCTTCGGGATATGATCTTATTCCTTCTAAGGGGGATCTTGGTGCGCCTTGACCAGGGGTGGGGGGCTGTAACACCCACGATGCGGCTATATCTCCCACGTGTCGAGGCACGACTTAGAGGCATAACCGCATTGTGGTTTTGTTGCAAGAAGGGTCATCTTCACACAATCCCATGTAATGAACAAGAATGGGATAAAGAGTTGGCTTACAATCGCCACTTCACACAATACATAAATAAATCATACATCAAACAGAGTACACACATAGGTCCGACTACGGAACCAAAATAAAAGAAGACAACCCCAAATGGTAGATCCTCTATCGTCCCAACTGGGCTCCACTACTGATCATCAGGAAACGAAACATAGTAACGACCAAGGTCCTCGTCGAACTCCCACTTGAGTTCGGTAGCATCGCCTGCACTGGTATCCTCGGCACCTGCAACTGTTTTGGAAGTATCTGTGAGTCACGAGGACTCAGCAATCTCACACCCGCGAGATCAAGACTATTTAAGCTTATGGGTAGGATAGGGTAATGAGGTGGAGCTGCAGCAACGACTAAGCATATATGGTGGCTAACATACGCAAATAAGAGCGAGAAGAGAAGCAACGGAACGGTCGTCAACTAGTAATGATCAAGAAGTGATCCTGAACTCCTACTTACGTCAAACATAACCCAAAACCGTGTTCACTTCCCGGACTCCGCCGAAAAGAGACCCTCACGACTACACACGCGGTTGATGCATTTTTAATTAAGTCAAGTGTCAAGTTCTCTACAACCGGATATTAACAAATTCCCATCTGCCACATAACCGCGGGCACGGCTCTCAAAAGTTTATACCCTGCAGGGGTGTCCCAACTTAGCCCATTATAAGCTCTCACGGTCAACGAAGGATATTCCTTCTCCCGGGAAGACCCGATCAGTCTCGGAATCCCGGTTTACAAGACATTTCGACAATGGTAAAACAAGACCAGCAAAGCCGCCCGATGTGCCGACAAATCCCGATAGGAGCTGCACATATCTCGTTCTCAGGGCAACACCGGATGAGACTAGCTACGAGTAAAACCAGCCCTCAAGTTTCCCCAAGGTGGCCCCGCAGGCAGCTCAGTTCGGACCAACACTCGAAGGAGCACTGGCCCGGGGGGGTCTAAAATAAAGATGACCCTTGAGTCTGCAGAACCCAAGGGAAAAGGCTTAGGTGGCAAATGTTAAAACCAAGATTGGGCCTTGCTGGAGGAGTTTTATTCAAAGCGAACTGTCAAGGGGGTCCCATAAATCACCCAACCGCGTTAGGAACGCAGAATCAAGGAACATAACACCAGTATGACGGAAACTAGGGAGGCAAGAGTGGAACAAAACACCAGGCATAAGGCCGAGCCTTCCACCCTTTACCAAGTATATAGATGCATTAATTAAAATAAGATATATTGTGATATCCCAACATAAACATGTTCCAACATGGAGCAATCTTCAACTTCACCTGCAACTAACACGCTATAAGAGGGGCTGAGCAAAAGCGGTAACATAGCCAAACAACGGTTTGCTAGGAAGGGTGAAAAAAGGTTAGAGGTTCATGGCAATTTGGGAGGCTTGATAAGCAAGTGGTAGGTAACGCTGCATAGCAATAGAGTGAACAACTAGCAAGCAAAGATAGAAGTGATTTCGAGGGTATGGTCATCTTGCCTGAGATCCCGCAAGGAAGAAGAACGAGTCCATGAAGAAGACAAACCAACGTGGTCGAACGAATCCTCATAAACGCGACGTTATCGGAACTATCCCGAAGATGCAACACCGGAAAGAAGCAAACAACATGGTAAACAACCACCACATACACATGGCATGATGCACACACAAGTATGATGCATGTCCGATTTAATGAGGCATGGCATGGCAAAGTGCAACAAACAACACTACAAATTAAGCGGAGCTCAATATACAACGAGTTGCATATTGATGAAACACCACATTCAAGTTATTTAGTTCGCTCTTGTTTATGTACCCAACAATATTAAATTTTATTAAACATGGAAAGGGGTGAAGCATATGAAAACTACCTAGCTAGGCAAGTTTAAATGAGGCCGGAACAACAAACAACAATTTCGGAAAATCCCCATATGCATATTTCGAATTTGCTACTGTTCTGCCCTAAACACAATTTTAATGTTGTTAACCAGAAAAATAAAGTGCACCATTGTAACGCCCACGATGCGGCTATATCTCCCACGTGTCGAGGCACGACCTAGAGGCATAACCGCATAGTGGTTTTGTCGCAAGAAGGGTCATCTTCACACAATCCCATGTAATGAACAAAAATGGGATAAAGAGTTGGCTTACAATCGCCACTTCACACAATACATAAATATCATCATACATCATCCAAAATACAATCATATAGACCGACTACGGTCAAAAACCAGATGAAAATAAGACAACCCCAAATGCTAGATCCCCGATCGTCCCAACTCGGCTCCACTACTGATCATCAGGAAAAGACACATAGTAACGACCACGTTCCTTGTCGAACTCCCACTTGAGATCGATGCCATCATCTGCACTGGCATCGTCGTCACCTGCAACTGTTTTTGGAAGTATCTGTGAGTCACGGGGACTCAGCAATCTCACACCCACGAGATCAAGACTATTTAAGCTTATAGGCAAGGAGGTGCAAAGAGGTGGAGCTGCAGCGACAAAAGCATATATGGTGGCTAACTTACGCAAATGAGAGCGAGAAGAGAAGCAATGGAACGGACGTCATCTAGAAATGACCAAGAAGAGGTCCTGAACACCTACTTACGACATACATAACACAGACCGTGTTCACTTCCCGGACTCCGCCGAGAAGAGACCATCACGACTACACACGCACTTGGTGTATTTTAATTGGGTCAAGTGACAAGTTATCTACAACCGGACATTAACAAATTCCCATCTGCCTCATAACCGCGGGCACGGCTTTCGAAAGATAATACCCTGCAGGGGTGTCCCAACTTAGCCCATCATAAGCTCTCACGGTCAACGAAGGATAAACCTTCTCCCGGAAAGACCCGATCAGTCTCGGAATCCCGGTTTACAAGACATCTCGACAATGGTAAAACAAGACCAGCAAAGCCGCCCGAATGTGCCGACAAATCCCGATAGGAGCTGCACAAATCTCGTTTTCAGGGCACACCGGATGAACACTACATACAGCTAAAACCAATCCTCGAGTTTCCCCAAGGTGGCGCTGCAAGTGGCTCTAGTTTGGACCAGCACTCAGAGGAACACTGGCCCGGGGGTTTAAAATAAAGATGACCCTCGGGCTCTAGAAAACCCGGGGGAAAAAGGTATAGGTCGCAAATGGTAAAACCAAGGTTGGGCCTTGCTGGAGGAGTTTTATTCAAGGCGAACTGTCAAGGGGGTCCCATAAATCACCCGACCGCGTAAGGAACGCAAACTCAAGGAACATAATCCCGGTATAACAGTAACTAGGGCGGCAAGAGTGGAACAAAACACCAGGCATAAGGCCGAGCCTTCCACCCTTTACCAAAATATATAGATGCACTAATTAAATAAGAGATATTGTGATATCCCAACATATCCATGTTCCGACATGGAACAAACTTCAACTTCACCTGCAACTAGCAACGCTATAAGAGGGGCTGAGCAAAAGCGGTAACATAGCCAAACAACGGTTTGCTAGGAGAGGATGGTTAGAGGCTGACATGGCTAAAATGGGAGACATGATATAGCAAGTGCTAGGTAGCGGAGCATGGCAATAGAGCGAACAACTAGCATAGCAAAGATAGAAGTGATTTCGAGGGGTGGTCATCTTGCCTACAAGGTTCTCAGAGTTGTCGAAAGCTTGATCCTCGTAAGCGTACTCGACAGGTTCCTCGTTCACGAACTCGTCTCCCGGCTCTACCCAAGACAAGAACACAAACAAACGGAACCACAATCAACAAAGAGAAATGCGCAAGCAACATGATGCAAAACATGTATGATATGCAAGATATGATATGCGATGCATATGCGTGCTCCGGAAGGAAAATGATGAAAATGGCAGTAACTTGGCAAACCAAGCATGCCACTGGAAATATGAGATGATTTCGGTCGAAATCGATATAAAGATCACCGAAATCGGATGCACGGTTTGCAAATGGCAAGCAAAACAAGAAAGACACTAATCTGCGATAAACAGCAAGATAGCACCTAAAATGCAACAAGCAACAATGCTACAGCACCCCAACATAGCAACCAAGAACATGGCAGTAATCTACAGGAGATTCTTGACAAAATATGAACACTGAGCTACGGCTAGTTCACAACATATCAAGCTCGAACAAGCATGGCAAAAGTGCAAAAGATTACAGGTTCACAGACTTAGTGAAAAACTGGACATGGCAGAAATCAGCATCAGGTAGCAATGTTCAGAGCACGAAATCAACATACTACAGGAACTTAACATAGCAAAACAAGGCATGGTAGTGTTCTACTAAATGCACATGACAAAAGTCCCTTACTAACCATAAGCCAAAAAGGACCAGAAGATATGATGGCAAGCATGTAAACATAGCAAGTTTCGTTATCAAGCAGAAATATTAATATGTAGGCCTCTTTGTGAGCTTGATGCACTCACTAAAGAGAAATGCACTACAAACCAAGCATACCTACAGCAAGATGGAATGTTTATGAAGCTATCCATGGCAAGAACAATTACATAGCATGTATGGATCAACTACAATAAGCTTGGCAAGATTGCAAATCATGTCAAGAATCTGTCAGAAATATTTTATAGCAAAAGTAGAGCAAGATTGGGTCATGCTATGGCACTCAATAATTGCAAAACATTGCAGGAATGGATCAATTACAACTATAGCTACAAAACATCCTTACTGAACATCTCCAAAATATTCATGGATCTCTTTGTAGCATCAAGTTTACATGGCAACAAAATTACAGCAGACAAAGACTTAGAGAAATCACTAAGTCCCTGAAATCAGAAATATTACGGGGCCTATTTTGCATGCTTGTGCTAGTCACCACAAAGATCACAAAACTACATGGACTATACCAATTGAAAGATGGAATGGCATACTTCAAAACACATGTAGAGCTCATGCTCAAAAGATGCACAGAATAAATGATACAAAAATGACAAATCTCCAAGTTCTGATAAGAACCAGAGATTAACAGCAACTAGCCCTCTTCCAACGAAGATTTGGGCTTCAAGATGACCTCTAATGAAAATGGTGCAATTGAACAAATTGAAGAGCATCACGAGACGAACAATTTGACATATTACAAGCACAAATCGGAGCTACATGCACAGAGTTATCGCATCGGGAACAGGAGCACTTGCTGATAAAAATCCCAGACTTGGAAAAAAACGGAGCGAGGGAAGTCAACGGGGAGGTTACCGTACTGGATCGGATCGAGGTCGGGCGAGCTCGAGGCGCTCGGGCGCTCGCCGGCGGGAGGAGGGAAGGAGGCGGGCGGCGGCCGTGGGGAGGAAGGGCGCCGGAGGCGGCGGTCGCCGGCGGGGGCGGCGGGCGGCGGCGGGGCCGGCCGGCGCGGAGGCGGCGGCGGAGGGCACTGCGGCGGCGGCCGGAGGCGGCGACGGCGGCGGAGTCGCGCGGGGCTCGCGAGGCGGCGGAGGCGCGCGGGCCCGCGGGCCGCGGCGGCGCGGGCGGCGCCCGGGTGACGTGGCGGCGGCTGATAGGGCGAGGAGGCGGCGGCGGACGTGTCCGGCGGGGGATGATTTCGTCCGGCGGCGCGCGGTGGAGAAGCTAGGGTTCGTCTGCGAATCCGTTTTTCGGGATGCCCACTTATAAATAGGTAGAGGGAGCTAGGAGGCTCCAAATGAGGTGCGGTTTTCGCCCACACGATCGTGATCGAACGACCTAGAGCATGGAAGAGAGTTTGGTGGGTTTTGGGCTGGTTTTAGAGGGGTTTTTTGCTGGACACTCAAATGGACTTTGCGGAGGCCCGGTTAACCGTTGGAGTACCAAACGACCTCCGAATGAAACGAAACTTGACCGGTAGTCTCCGGGTGGTATAATAAGACCACATGACAAGCCTCGGTCCATTCCGAGAAAGTTTGACACACGCACACGAAAGAAAACAAGAGGGGTGCACCGGATGAGATAGGAGCGCCGGATTGCAGAACGGACAACGGGGAAAATGCTCGGATGCATGAGACAAACACGTATGCGAATGCAATGCGCATGATGACATGATATGAAAATGCATGACATGACAAAATACAAAACGAAAGACAAAACCCGACAACGGAGGGAAAAACATATCACATAGCCGGAAATGGCAAGAGTCGGAGTTACAACTATGGCAAGTTACATGCGGGGTGTTACAACCATGTTAAACTAGGCATTTTTCTACCCCATTTACTTATCAAGTTTATTAAATTTTGAGCTACGGTTATTTAGTTATGAAATAAATCATTTAGCATGGCATTTATGCAAAATAAGTGTAAACAGCAACTTAAACATTTTTAACATGGATGAAGGTTGGATATTATGAAACTAGATGAATTTCTAAGCACTTTTCATATATAAATTATTTACATATGATGCATGATTAATTAGCTATTAGATGCATGAACACTAGAGGTTTTTTGAAAAATAACAGTTTTTTGGAAATTAGAAAAAAAACATCCTGGCAGGAAAAAAACATCACGGGCCAGATCTGAGGCAAACTAGGCTGGAGGGGAGCTGCTGGTTGCTCACCATGGGCTAGGCCCAGTTCGATGGGGAGGAGCTGGGCTCCGGTCAACGGGCAAAGGGGAGGTGGCCCAGGCACGAGCTGGCGCTGGACTTGGCGAAGGCGCAGTCAACGCGAGGTGCAGGCGAACGGGCGCCTCGTCCTCAGCTCGTCAGGAAGCAGAGCAGCGGCGGCGTCTTGGCGCGGCTGCAGGCGGCGCAGCGGATCCAGGAGGAAGGCGCGATAAAGGGTCAACGGAGGCGCGGCAGGGAAGGCAGGCGAGCATGACGGCGACGAGCTCCTGTGCTGGGAAACTGAGAGAGCTTGAGACTGGAGGCAGAGGGAAAAATGGAGAACAAAGAGAGGGCGACGGGGACGGGGAAGGAAGAGGCACGGCGACATGACCTGCTGGTCCTGCTCACCGGCGGACGACGGCAAGGGCGGAGCAAGGCGATGGCGTGGGCGACGAGGTGGAGGTCGGGGACGCTCCGTGGCGGCGGCGGCGGCGAGTTTTCCCGAGGTACGCGGTCAACGCGGCTGGGACGAGCGGGCGCTCGCTAGATGCATCGTTCTCCTCGCGCAACAGAAGAAGGGGAGGCCAGCCGGGTCCTGGACGGCGACGCGGTGACTGGACGGCGAGGCGCGAGAGGTGCCGGAGGCAGGCGGATCCGACGAGGGGTAGCACCGTCTTGAGCTCCTGGTGGCCGACGGCTTGGTGTTACCTATCCATGGCGGGGAGAGGGACATGGACATGAGAGAGAGGGGGATCGAGAGCAGGTAACAGAGGAGGCAAGGAAAAAGGGCGGCGGTGGGGATCTGCTGGTCACCGGAGCTTGCTGGGGGTGGCGGAACGACGGCGAGGCCGAGCAGAGGAGGCGCACGGGAATGGAGCTCCGGGCGCTCGATGCGGCTGGTGTTCAAATGCAAAGTAGAGAGAGGGCGGAGCGCCGCTCCTCTTCCATGGTGCTCGGCTCAGGGACGAGGCATTCGAGGTTGTGGATTGGGCGGTGGCGGAAACCAAGGGAGGTAGGTGGGTGGATCGGGAGGGATCTGGGAAGATCCCGAGAGCGAAGGGAGTTGGTCTGGTGGCGGCGGAGGGAATGGAAGGATGGGACAAGGCGCCGAGGATCTAGGGTTGGATGATATATATATACATCATGTGGATTAGGTTAAGGGCTATCTAGCCCCTCCGATCATAATCGGACGGCCGAGAAATAAATAGGCAGGGAGTCCTAATAAGAAAACGGAGATGCTTTGTAGATGTTAGGGGATGATCCGGACCCATTGGTCATGACAGAGCGGGTCGGGTTCGGGACAACTTCCGGGCGTGCGCGAGGGGGTCAGTGCACTATGCAGAGAGGGTCAAATGGTCGGACAACAAAAGAACGGTTGGACTGAGAAAGGTCAAGGGAGGCGAGGAGGGACGCGGCAACTACGAACGGATGCAAACTTTATGAAAACATGCAGATGCAGAGTGCATGATGCTATGATGAAATGCAACAAACAAAAATAACACGCGGCAACAATGCAAAACATGGAAAGCGTCTGGAGCGTCGGTCTCGGGGCATTACAACACTCCACCACTACAAGAGGATCTCGTCCCGAGATCTAGGATGGCACCGGAGAAAAGCGGAAGAGGAAGAGAAGAGGTAAAACTAAGTTGCTTCTTCGACAAATGAGTGAAACCACGAACCTTGAGAGGTTGGACAACTTGAAAGAAAGAATACAACAGAGACAAACAAGATTGCAAACACTCTATTGGCAAAGAGGAACAAGGAACATCACGAGAACCTTGTAGGTTGAAAGACAAGAATGGAAAAATCAATGAACAAGAATTACTTCGAAACCACTCCGGTTTAAACGAAATAGAGAAGGAATGAGAGCGAAAAGAATTCAGCCAGCACTCCGGTAGAAAAGATAAGGAAAACTTGATAAGATCAAGAGAACTTGAAAGATATCACAACACCCCGGTTAAATGGATAAGCAAGGAAAGAAGATGATCTTGACAAAACAAGAAGATGGGTCGAAGGGAGCGATATCACAATGCCTCCGGAAACAATGCATGGTAGTTAGATAGTTGGAGTGAATAGAACGAAGAATGAAACCAACATCTCCTACCATAAATGAATTTTAAAGAGCATCCTTACGAAGTAGGATTGAACGGAGTTGTTGGAAAACCAACAACGAAAAGAACAAGCTTGTTGTGGGCTTATGGAACACATCTCAAAATTATGAGGTGACAACCCGCCACTAACGGAAACAATTGCTTGCTTGAGATCAACAAAGAGATGAAAACTTCTCTCGCCGAGAGGATAGGAGAAAACTTGGATCATTGATAAGCACCATAATAGCAACATTCCTTAGGGAAGGCTTTAGGTGAAACATGACACAAGATAACTCCAACGAAGAGATTGGTGGAATTTAAATATCTCATTCTTGACAACATGTGAATCATGAAACACGAACTCAAATTGTCAAGAATGACATAACACCACCTCAAATGATAAGGTAGAACGAATTGTACTTTAGAATGCAAGATGAAGAATGCTTGAACTCCTCAAGACAACCATGTGTTGAGCACCATGTTTATTTTAGAGTATAGCTTGGCGGATCTTAACTCCGATAGAAATCTTGAAGAACAATTGAAGAATGAAAAGAATCCTTGATGAAGCACGATGTAGAGCCTCCATGAAGAACTCCGGTGATAAAAGGATGATAAAAAGAAAGAGAAGTTGACAACACAAGGTGAAGCCTTGCAATGATTTAGATGGAGCTTCGCGCGAGTTAACTAAGAGAGATTGGAACTCCGGAAACAAACGGTGAACAACTTAGCACCGACAAATTGATATCACGACTGAACTCCAAAAGAAGGGATTAAACACTTGGATGAAACAAGAATAAGAATTATGTTATGTGTATCCTTCACCAATTTAGATTGATGACAAGCAACGGATTTGGCATACTACTTATTCTCGTAGAAAGGATTAAGATAGATATAGCGCAAACTTGAGAAAAGTCTCCAACGATCCGCCGGTAGGATTGGAAAGAGCGAATAAATTGATATGATAACCAAGGAAGAGAACTCTTGAACGAACCACCGTGCGAATTGAAAATGAACGAAGTAAAGGGGTGAATCACCGGTAAGAATTTGAAAACGAACGAAGATACTTGGGAAACTTTAGATACAAGAGAATGAAGAGATCACGAGCTGAGTAGGAAATACTTGAATGATGCACCGGTAAGATTTGGAGAACGAGAGTTGAGAGTTGAGAAAGAATAAATCTTTTGAAATGATGAGTTCCAGAGAATCAAACTGAAAAGACTCCTGAATTGCTCCGGATGGGTGAAAAGAATTCTCACAATCGAAAACAATTATCAGAGGATGGCATAAGCTAGAACCATGAATCTTGAGAGAACGGATAAGATTTGGAGGAAAAACTCTTCTTCGGTCTTCAAATGTTGAGAATGATGACAAGAAACACCACCATGAATTTTTAAGGCACTCCGGAATGAAAATTAGAAAGGTTGAACCAATGATGGAAAGAATTTGAAAGATCTTGGAGAATGACATATGATTGATGATAATCCATTCATACGTCAAACTTTGCAATGAATTTGAGAACAACTCCGAAAAAATTAGAAGAGTCAGGTAAGATCCTGGAAAAAGATCTGTGGGTTAGGGCCCACTCAAAAGAAACACCGTTGGAATGATTTAAAAGAAAGATTGCGCTGGTCGAATTAAATGGCTCAAAAGAGATAACAACCTCGAGATAGCTTGAATGGATTGGGAATGGAAATGTGAATCTTCTGAGATATCTTGTACACTCCGGAACCAATGAAAATAGTGAGAGGTGAATGATTGAGAGGTGCACTGGCATGAGAAAGCATTGAAGTGAGGAAAGGAATATGATCAACACTGAAAGCTTGAATTGAATCCACCGGAGAAGAAATAACAACGAAGGATGATAAACTTGAAGCTTCGTTAGTATCTTCATGGGAAATCATCGGATCAGAACATTGATTGAAAAAAAAGGATGGAGAGACTTCCCATCAATAAAAAGGATACTTGGTTAAGAAATCTTAGTCCTCGAAGAAAAAGGGTGGGAGGGCGGGAAAACAAAGACAATTTGGGATGGATGAAACAAACAACGTTGGGAAAAACTGAGAGGTGATCTTGTGAATGTTGAAATGATCGGATCCACTTGAAGAGAAGCACGCCGGTTGGAAACGAATTAACATGACGAACTCGATGATCAAGAAGGATTAGTATTCACCTAGCAATATGAGAACACCGTTTAGGAAAGGTATGGATTCAACATTTGACTTCGAAGCAACTCGAATACCACAAATAAAACAAAACAAAGGATTTGGCTTGCAGAATAAGCCGGAACAAACATATGATAGAGATTTCGTCCGAAGTTTTCGTGGTGGGGCCCACACGGGCTCGATCGTATAGCACCATCATGTACAAGGCAGTGCACATGACATACGAAGCGTCCCCGAGTCGGCATAGCCAAGGACTCTTTAAGACACTACGAGACCACTTTAAAACCAACCGTGGATAGGCGGACCACTAGACGTCGAACCCCAATCTCGTATCATGCATCTGTCGGAAAGATATCCTAGGAGCTACTTGAATTCCCACTTATAAACCCCCGAAACTTTCTGGTTATGCAATCTGGTGTTGGGGATACAGGGGACACCAAATATATCACCCAAACTAACAATACCTAGATCCAGCTGTATCCATCCTTCAACACATAACCAAGAAACCTTCGGAAATCATTTACCTCAACCTTCGAAAAGCATCCGTTATACGAGTTATGGCAATACTCCCGAACTCCCGCCCCAGTACTGGGTGGCGTCGAGGTGATCTCACCAACAACTGCATAAAAGAGATTTTCGATGTCGGCGAAACTCAGGTATTCCAGAACTGCAACGATAAAATTGTGACGACAACACCTCGGAGCTCAACTCCCCGGGACACTGCCACAACCCCTAAATGTCAGGAGGCACCAAGAACAATGTTCTCGTGACAAAACCATCGAAACGATTCCAAGATACCCGCGTGATCCTAAAAAAATTAGTGAAATTTGAGGAGAGAAGAGTCAAAACTTCTACGTCAGGAGGCCTCACCAGAGCGACGAAGGGACTGAGGAGTAAAAAGAATCCTACTCTCCGATATATATAATCCTAAGACTCAAAACATTTTTGTTCTAGACTCAACAACGCCAGCGATTCGATCAAGCAGGGGGCTCCTAAGTCGGGGATGGCTCTGATACCAACTTGTAACACCCACGATGCGGCTATATCTCCCACGTGTCGAGGCACGACTTAGAGGCAGAACCGCATTGTGGTTTTGTTGCAAGAAGGGTCATCTTCACACAATCCCATGTAATGAACAAGAATGGGATAAAGAGTTGGCTTACAATCGCCACTTCACACAATACATAAATAAATCATACATCAAACAGAGTACACACATAGGTCCGACTACGGAACCAAAATAAAAGAAGACAACCCCAAATGCTAGATCCTCGATCGTCCCAACTGGGCTCCACTACTGATCATCAGGAAATGAAACATAGTAACGACCAAGGTCCTCGTCGAACTCCCACTTGAGTTCGGTAGCATCACCTGCACTGGTATCCTCGGCACCTGCAACTGTTTTGGAAGTATCTGTGAGTCACGAGGACTCAGCAATCTCACACCCGCGAGATCAAGACTATTTAAGCTTATGGGTAGGATAGGGTAATGAGGTGGAGCTGCAGCAACGACTAAGCATATATGGTGGCTAACATACGCAAATAAGAGCGAGAAGAGAAGCAACGGAACGGTCGTCAACTAGTAATGATCAAGAAGTGATCCTGAACTCCTACTTACGTCAAACATAACCCAAAACCGTGTTCACTTCCCGGACTCCGCCGAAAAGAGACCCTCACGGCTACACACGCGGTTGATGCGTTTTTAATTAAGTCAAGTGTCAAGTTCTCTACAACCGGATATTAATAAATTCCCATCTGCCACATAACCGCGGGCACGGCTCTCGAAAGTTTATACCCTGCAGGGGTGTCCCAATGTCGTGGTATTCTCACGGGGGGGGTGTGTGAGTCGACAGATGCCACAAGGGCTTTGTGTGAGGGTAAGACTGCTGCTGATAGGACCGGGAGCGGGTATGCGAGTAGCACGCGTTAGTTTACCCAGGTTCGGGGCTCTCCGGAGAGATAATACCCCTACTCCTGCATGTCTGAGTATATATATCTGGGGTGTACATCGGACAGTACAAAGTGCTCCTAGAGCTGTATCTGGGGGCAGTGCCATGGGCATCTGGCCCCATATATGCATGCACAAAGCATGCTTTAGTGGCCGGCCATGAGCATGGCCGCATGTGGTGCTTGGGCATGCTTGCCCGTGGGAATGGATGGATGGATGGCTAGCTAGCTCTCTTGCTAGCTGGCTTGCTTGTTGTGTGCGTGTGAGTCCCTTTTCATGGATGGATGGATGTGTGTCTCCTTTTATAGTGTGAGGTAGCTTTGTATCTAAGCTATGTGGAGGTATGGGAGCAAGGCATGGTGCATGTCATGCTTGTCCCCTAGGTCACTTCATGAATAGTGCCAGGGGACAAGTGACACTGTACATGACGGTGTCGCGGTACGGTTGTCTTGTCCGCAGTATGGCCGTCTCGTCGGGGTCTTGTCAATGCCGGGTCAGACTGCAGTCGGCAGCCGGCTAGTCGGTGCAGTTGGTTAGCTGGCAGCCGGCCGGGCAGCCGGCCGGGTGGAGCAGTCGGACGGGGAGCCGGCAGGAGCGGCCGGGCAGTCGGACTGAGGGGCTTTTCTCGCCCCGATGTCTTGAAATATTGTCATGCCGTCTTCGGGATACCCGTGTCCAATTACTCCGACAGTAGCCCCCAAACCTCTGGGCAACTTGGCAAAGTCGGGCGGAGGTTTTTTCGCGAGTGTTCATGGAAATGATCATGCAAAAGACAAAGTTAGTCCATGCAGATATATCAAATGATTGCTTTTTAGCACTGCAAGTTTTATGCGGAGGGTGCCGACTCGGTTTCGTCCGAGCCCCCTTCAATCTTTTTCATGTTCCCTCCGCTCTTTGGCTTGTGCTCTCGCTTGCCGGACAGCCGCTCTGCGGTCTGTGGCTGAGAGTGGGCCGCGGAGTGGAGTGTACAATACTCAGACTCTGGGAGCGAATTTAACCGAGTAGATACTCATAAAGAAAACGGTCGGGTCGCCCGAAGCGTTTTTCTTCCCGGACGTTTTTCGCGTGGGTGGCCTCCAGCGTTCACTCTTTCCAGTCGGACAGCCGCTCTGCGGTCTGTGACTAAGAGTGGGCTTTTCATACCGCGCACGCTACTAAGCCGTCTGCGGGAACTAACGTCTCAGGCCAAGCGGCCAGCCCCTGGGCCAACTCTGGCTGGCGCCGGGGCGAACAGTGATGCTACTGTAATAAAATGCGAAGATAGCCCCCGAGCATCGCTCGAGGTTATCCGTGCTCTCGCGGTGAAAAAAATATGCGGGTGAGGAGCTCACATTGATTTTCATGTAGTCGCGGCAGAGGTTATCAAACATAGCCGGCGCGGCGCGGGCACGCGCGGAGCGCGCCGGCGCACCCGCTGGGTGTGGCCTTTGAGACCCCCGGGTGCTCGAAGGGGTCGCGGCCGGTCAGGCTCGACCGGCCAGGCGGCGAGGTAACTTGCAGCGCCCTTTTTCTTCTTCTGCCGGCTGCTGGCAACTGGACAAAATTCTTCTCTTGTCTGCAATCTTCCGTGGGGGCGCGCCAGCGCACCCACTGGGTGTAGCCCCCGAGATTCGGGCCGACTGCTGAGCAGTCGGGCCGGATCTTCCGGCAGCTACTTTGTCTTCTCTCCTCACGGGGGCGCGTCGGCGCACCCGCTGGGTGTAGCCCCCGAGATTCGGGCCGACTGCTGAGCAGTCGGGCCGGATCTCCCGGCGACTACTTTGTCTTCTCTCCTCGTGAGGGCGCGTCAGCGCACCCGCTGGGTGTAGCCCCCGAGATTCGGGCCGACTGCTGAGCAGTCGGGCCGGATCTCCCGGCGACTACTTTGTCTTCTCTCCTCGCGGGGGCGCGTCAGCGCACCCGCTGGGTGTAGCCCCCGAGATTCGGGCTGACTGCTGAGCAGTCGGGCCGGATCTCCCGGCGACTACTTTGTCTTCTCTTCTCGCGGGGGCGCGTCAGCGCACCCGTTGGGTGTAGCCCCCGAGATTCGGGCCGACTGCTGAGCCGTCGGGCCGGATCTCCCGGCGACTACTTTGTCTTCTCTCCTCGCGGGGGCGCGTCAGCGCACCCGCTGGGTGTAGCCCCCGAGATTCGGGCCGACTGCTGAGCAGTCGGGCCGGATCTCCCGGCGACTACTTTGTCTTCTCTCCTCGCGGGGGCGCGTCAGCACACCCGCTGGGTGTGCCGTCGGAGCAGGAGGCAGACCAGCCGGCTTGGCACTGCCGACAGCGCGGATCACGAGTGACCGTCCGAGTGGCGAAGCATGCGGACGAATCATCCGGGCGGGTGTTTCTTTTCTTCTCTTTGTCCCAGTCGACTCCTTTCTCTCTCTCTTCTTTTTTTCAGCCGGCTTGACTTTTCTCTCTTTTACCAGTCGGCAGGGGCGGGTCAGCCGGCCCCCTCTCTATCTTCTAGGCAGCCGGCCAGCGAAGGCCACGGCCGAGGCGGTAAGCGGCCGACGCAGGCGCGAGCCGATGCGGGGCGCAGCCGGCCTCCGACGGGCATGGCGTAGCCGGCCATGGGGCGCACAGGCAGAGGAGGCCGCGAGGCGGGGCAGGCACCGAGGCGCGGACGAAACCGAGCCGGAGGCGGGGGCGCTCTGGCCGGAGGTCGGAGGTGGGGCGGCGAGTCTGGCCGGCCGCGGGGGCGCGTGCGGAACCGGCCGTCCGGGTTGCGGGAGCCGGCAGCTGGCCGGGCCGGACAACGGGCGAGCGGGGGTCGGCCACAGGGCGGGGGAGGAGGCCGGAGCCGGCCGGGCCCGGCGCAGCCGGCGCGGGAGCGGAGCCGCAGTCGGCCATTGGCGTAGGCGGAGGCAGCCACAGGCGGGCGCGGCGACAGCGGGAGCCGGCCGAAGCGAGCAGGCGGCCGTGGGCGGAGGCGGAGGCGGCCACAGGCGGGCGCGGCGACTGCGGGAGCCGGCCGAAGGAAGCAGGCGGCCGCGGGCGGAGGCGGAGGCGGCCACCGGCGGGCGCGGCGACCAGGCGGGGCAGACGCGTGGGCGCGTTGACCCGGCAGGGGCCCGCGAGGCAGAGCGGGGGTTGGCGCGGGCGGACGGCGAGGAGATGGCGAGTCGGCGGGCGCGCCGGGGCCAAGCGGCGCGGGCGCGGGGCAGGCCGGCCAAGGCCAGCGCGCGGAGGCGGCCATGGGGCGGGGCGGAGGGGCCGCGGCGACCCGGCGCGCAGGGGAGTTAGCCGCGGAGGGGCCGGGCGTGGCCCGTCGGGGGCGCTCGCGCGGAGATGCGGAGCCGGCTGGCAGTCTTGCGGGAAGGGAGGCGGCCGCGGCGACCCGGCGCGCAGGGGAGTCGGCCGCGGAGGGCTCGGGCGTGGCCCGTCGGGGGCGCTCGCGCGGAGTCGGCGCCGGGCAGGAGGCGGATGGGCCGGGCGGCAGCCGGCGGTTGAGGCCACGGGGGCACGCGCAGGCGGAGGAGCTCGGGCGTGGCCTGACGCTGGTGCTCGTGCGGAGTATGAGGAGGCCGGGGCTGCCCGCTGGAGCAAAGCGAGGCAATGTATGGCTAGTGTACGAGATATGGTATGAGTAGCGTATGGCTACGGATGGAGCGGCAAACGCGCACTCCAGCCCGAGCTAGGCGCAGCCCGGAGGGGAGCGGACGCGGGCGACGTGGCACGGCGCGCGCACCGATACGGCCGACCGAAGCGAGGCACCGCACGCGCGGCGCGTGCGCGGACGGACGATCGGCGTTGCAACGGTGATGATGACGAAGGCGGCGAGGCCTACGACGAGGACGCGCCGTCCCGCGCGGCCGCTCCGGGGGCGGGTCGAAGTCGAGCCCCCGAGCGCTACCGGAGAAACGGCGCGACGCCGCGGCGGTGATGGCGAAGATGGTCCCGACGGCGAGGACGCGCCGCCCCTCGCGGCCATTCCGAGCGCATGTCGATATCGAGCCCTCGACCGCTATCGGAGGGACGGCGCGACGCCGCGGTGGCGATGGCGAAGATGGTCCCGCCCGGACTGCGAAACCAGCAGCAGCGTGGTAGCATAGTACCGCCCCACGGTGGGCGCCAACTGTCGTGGTATTCTCAAGGGGGGGGTGTGAGTCGACAGATGCCACAAGGGCTTTGTGTGAGGGTAAGACTGCTGCTGATAGGACCGGGAGCGGGTATGCGAGTAGCACGCGTTAGTTTACCCAGGTTCGGGGCTCTCCGGAGAGATAATACCCCTACTCCTGCATGTCTGAGTATATATATCTGGGGTGTACATCGGACAGTACAAAGTGCTCCTAGAGCTGTATCTGGGGGCAGTGCCATGGGCATCTGGCCCCATATATGCATGCACAAAGCATGCTTTAGTGGCCGGCCATGAGCATGGCCGCATGTGGTGCTTGGGCATGCTTGCCCGTGGGAATGGATGGATGGATGGCTAGCTAGCTCTCTTGCTAGCTGGCTTGCTTGTTGTGTGCGTGTGAGTCCCTTTTCATGGATGGATGGATGTGTGTCTCCTTTTATAGTGTGAGGTAGCTTTGTATCTAAGCTATGTGGAGGTATGGGAGCAAGGCATGGTGCATGTCATGCTTGTCCCCTAGGTCACTTCATGAATAGTGCCAGGGGACAAGTGACACTGTACATGACGGTGTCGCGGTACGGTTGTCTTGTCCGCAGTATGGCCGTCTCGTCGGGGTCTTGTCAATGCCGGGTCAGACTGCAGTCGGCAGCCGGCTAGTCGGTGCAGTTGGTTAGCTGGCAGCCGGCTAGGTGGAGTAGTCGGACGGGGAGCCGGCAGGAGCGGCCGGGCAGTCGGACTGAGGGGCTTTGCTAGCCACGATGTCTTGAAATATTGTCTTGCCGTTTTCGGGATACCCGTGTCCAATTATTCCGACACCCAACTTAGCCCATTATAAGCCCTCACGGTCAACGAAGGATATTCCTTCTCCCGGGAAGACCCGATCAGTCTCGGAATCCCGGTTTACAAGACATTTCGACAATGGTAAAACAAGACCAGCAAAGCCGCCCGATGTGCCGACAAATCCCGATAGGAGCTGCACATATCTCGTTCGCAGGGCAACACCGGATGAGACTAGCTACGAGTAAAACCAGCCCTCAAGTTTCCCCAAGGTGGCCCCGCAGGCAGCTCAGTTCGGATCAACACTCGAAGGAGCACTGGCCCGGGGGGGTCTAAAATAAAGATGACCCTTGAGTCTGCAGAACCCAAGGGAAAAGGCTTAGGTGGCAAATGTTAAAACCAAGGTTGGGCCTTGCTGGAGGAGTTTTATTCAAAGCGAACTGTCAAGGGGGTCCCATAAATCACCCAACCGCGTTAGGAACGCAAAATCAAGGAACATAACACCGGTATGACGGAAACTAGGGAGGCAAGAGTGGAACAAAACACCAGGCACAAGGCCGAGCCTTCCACCCTTTACCAAGTATATAGATGCATTAATTAAAATAAGATATATTGTGATATCCCAACATAAACATGTTCCAACATGGAGCAATCTTCAACTTCACCTGCAACTAACACGCTATAAGAGGGGCTGAGCAAAAGCGGTAACATAGCCAAACAACGGTTTGCTAGAAAGGGTGAAAAAGGTTAGAGGTTCATGGCAATTTGGGAGGCTTGATAAGCAAGTGGTAGGTAACGCGGCATAGCAATAGAGCGAACAACTAGCAAGCGAAGATAGAAGTGATTTCGAGGGTATGGTCATCTTGCCTGACATCCCACAAGGAAGAAGAACGAGTCCATGAAGAAGACAAACAGACGTGGTCGAACGAATCCTCATAAACGCGACGTTATCGGAACTAACCCAAAGAAGCAACACCGGAAAGAAGTAAACAACATGGTAAACAACCACCACATACATATGGCATGATGCACACACAAGTATGATGCATGTCCGATTTAATGAGGCATGGCATGGCAAAGTGCAACAAACAACACTACAAATTAAGTGGAGCTCAATATGCAACGAGTTGCATATTGACGAAACACCACATTCAAGTTATTTAGCTCGCTCTTGTTTATGTACCCAACAATATTAAATGTTATTAAACATGGCAAGGGGTGAAGCATATGAAAACTACCTAGCTAGGCAAGTTTAAATGAGGCGGGAACAACAAACAACAATTCCGGAAAATCCCCATATGCATATTTCGAATTTGCTACTGTTCTACCCTAAACACAATTTTAATGTTGTTAACCAGCAAAATAAAGTGCACCATGTTAAACTAGGCATTTTTCTACCCCATTTACTTATCAAGTTTATTAAATTTTGAGCTACGGTTATTTAGTTATGAAATAAATCATTTAGCATGGCATTTATGCAAAATAAGTGTAAACAGCAACTTAAACATTTTTAACATGGATGAAGGTTGGATATTATGAAACTAGATGAATTTCTAAGCACTTTTCATATATAAATTATTTACATATGATGCATGATTAATTAGCTATTAGGTGCATGAACACTAGAGGTTTTTTGAAAAACAACAGTTTTCTGGAAATTAGAAAAAAACGTCCTGGCAGGAAAAAAACATCACGGGCCAGATCTGAGGCAAACTGGGCTGGAGGGGAGCTGCTGGTTGCTCACCATGGGCTAGGCCCAGTTCGATGGGGAGGAGCTGGGCTTCGGTCAACGGGCGAAGGGGAGGTGGCCCAGGCACGAGCTAGCGTTGGACTTGGCGAAGCCACAGTCAACGCGAGGTGCAGGCAAACGGGCGCCTCGTCCTCAGCTCGTCAGGAAGCAGAGCAGCGGCGGCGTCTTGGCGCGGCTGCAGGCGGCGCAGCGGATCCAAGAGGAAGGCGCGATACAGGGTCAACGGAGGTGCGGCAAGGAAGGCAGGCGAGGATGACGGCGACGAGCTCCTGTGCTGGGAAACTGAGAGAGCTTGAGACTGGAGGCAGAGGGAAACAAATGGAGAACAAAGAGAGGGCGACGGGGACGGGGAAGGAAGAGGCACGGCGACATGACCTGCTGGTCCTGCTCACCGGCGGACGACGGCAAGGGCGGAGCAAGGCGATGGCGTGGGCGACGAGGTGGAGGTCGGGGACGCTCCGTGGCGGCGGCGGCGGTGAGTTTTCCCGAGGTACGCGGTCAACGCGGCTGGGATGAGCGGGCGCTCACTGGATGCATCGTTCTCCTCGCGCAGCAGAAGAAGGGGAGGACAGCCGGGTCCTGGACGGCGACGCGGTGATTGGACGGCGAGGCGCGAGAGGTGTCGGAGGCAGGCGAATCCGACGAGGGGTAGCACCGTCTTGAGCTCCTGGTGGCCGACGGCTTGGTGTTACCTGTCCATGGCGGGGAGAGGGACATGGACATGAGAGAGAGGGGGATCGAGAGCAGGTATCAGAGGAGGCAGGGAAAAAGGGCGGCGCTGGGGACCTGCTGGTCACCGGAGCTTGCTGGGGGTGGCGGAACGGCGGCGAGGCCAAGCAGAGGAGGCGCACGGGAATGGAGCTGCGGGCGCTCGATGCGGCTGGTGTTCAAATGCAAAGCAGAGAGAGGGCGAAGCGCTGCTCCTCTTCCATGGTGCTCGGCTCGGGGACGAGGCATTGGAGGCTGTGGATTGGGCGGTGGCGGAAACCAAGGGAGGTAGGTGGGTGGATCGGGAGGGATCTATGAAGATCCCGAGAGGGAAGGGAGTTGGTCTGGTGGCGGCGGAGGGAATGGAAGGATGGGACAAGGCGCCTAGGATCTAGGGTTGGATGATATATATATACATCACGTGGATTAGGTTAAGGGCTATCTAGCCCCTCCGATCATAATCGGACGGCCGAGAAATAAATAGGTAGGCAGTCCTAATAAGAAAACGGAGATGCTTTGTAGATGTTAGGGGATGATCCGGACCCATTGGTCATGACAGAGCGGGTCGGGTTCGGGACAACTTCCGGGCGCGCGCGAGGGGGTCAGTGCACTATGCAGAGAGGGTCAAATGGTCGGACTACAAAAGAACGGTTGGACTGAGAAAGGTCAACGGAGGTGAGGAGGGACGCGGCAACTACGAACGGATGCAAACTTTATGAAAACATGCAGATGCAAAGTGCATGATGCTATGATGAAATGCAACAAACAAAAATAACACGCGTCAACAATGCAAAACATGGAAAGCGTCTAGAGCGTCGGTCTCGGGGCGTTGCAGGGGCCTTGCCCCCACTACCCACGTTCATTTGGGTCCCCCCATGCAGGTGGGCCCCACCCCGGAACCTTCTAGAACCATCCCGGTACAATACCGAAAAATCCCGAACATTTTCCGGTTGCCAAAATAGGACTTCCCATATATAAATATTTACCTCCGGACCATTCCTGAACTCCTCGTGACGTCTGGGATCTCATCCGGGAGTCCAAACAACATTCAATAACTGCACGCTAATTCCCATAACAACTCTAGCGTCACCGAACCTTAAGTGTGTAGACCCTACGGGTTCGGGAATCATGCAGACATGACCGAGACAGCTCTCTGGCCAATAACCAACAGCGGGATCCGGATACCCATGTTGGCTACCACATGTTCCATGATGATCTCATCGGATGAACCACGATGTCGGGGATTCAATCAATCCTGTATGCAATTCCCTTTGTCAATCGGTACGTTACTTGCCCGAGATTCGATCGTCGGTATCCCAATACCTTGTTCAATCTCGTTACCGGCAAGTCACTTTTACTCGTTCCGTAACACATTATCCCGTGATCAACTCTTTGGTCACATTGAGCTCATTATGACGATGTCCTACCGAGTGGGCCCAGAGATACCTCTCTGTCACACGGAGTGACAAATCCCAGTCTCGATTCGTGCCAACCCAACAGACACTTTCGGAGATACCCGTAGTGTGCCTTTATAGCCACCCAGTTACGTTGTGACGTTTGGCACACCCAAAGCATTCCTATGGTATCCGGGAGCTGCACAATCTCATGGTCTAAGGAAATGATACTTGACATTAGAAAAGCTTTAGCAGATGAACTACACGATCTTGTGCTATGCTTAGGATTGGGTCTTGTCCGTCACATCATTCTCCTAATGATGTGATCCCGTTATCAACGACATCCAATGTCCATGGTCAGGAAACCGTAACCATCTATTGATCAACGAGCTAGTCAACTAGAGGCTTACTAGGGACATATTGTGGTCTATGTATTCACACATGTATTACGGTCTCCGGTTAATACAATTATAGCATGAACAATAGACAATTATCATGAACAAGGAAATATAATAATAACCATTTTATTATTGCCTCTAGGGCATATTTCCAACAGTCTCCCACTTGCACTAGAGTCAATAATCTAGTTCACATCACTATGTGATTGTAATGAATCCAACACCCATGGAGTTTGATCATATCTCGCTTGTGAGAGAGGTTATTACTCAACGGGTCTGAACCTTTAAGATCCGTGTGTGCTTTACAAATCTCTATGTCATCTTGTAGATGCAGCTACCATGCGCTACTTGGAGCTATTCCAAATAACTGCTCTACTATACAAATCCGGTTTAGTACTCAGAGTCATCCGGATTAGTGTCAAAGTTTGCATCGACGTAACCCTTTACGATGAACTCTTTTACCACCTCCATAATCGAGAAAATTCCTTAGTCCACTAGTTACTAAGGATAAGTTTGACCGCTGTCATGTGATCCATTCCTGGATCACTCTTGTACCCCTTGATTGACTCATGGCAAGGCACACTTCAGGTGCGGTACACAGCATAGCATACTGTAGAGCCTACGTCTAAAGCATAGGGGACGACCTTCGTCCTTTCTCTCTCTTCTGCCGTGGTCAGATCTTGAGTGTCACTCAATGCTCACACCTTATAACACAGCCAAGAACTCCTTCTTTGCTGATCTTATTTGAACTCCTTCAAAATCTTGTCACGGTATGTATTCATTTGAAAGTACTGTTAAGCGTTTTTTGATCTATCCTTATAGATCTTGATGCTCAATGTTCAAGTAGCTTAATCCAGGTTTTCCATTCAAAAACACTTTTCAAATAACCCTATATGCTTTCCAGAAATTCTACATCATTTCTGATCAACAATATGTCAACAACATATACTCATCAGAAATTCTATAGTGCTCCCGCTCACTTCTTTGGAAATACAAGTTTCTCATAAACTTTGTATAAACCCAAAATCTTTGATCATCTCATCAAAGCGTATATTCCAACTCCGAGATGCTTACTCCAGTCCTTAGAAGGATTGGTGGAGCTTTGCATACTTGTTAGCATCTTTTAGGATTGACAAAAACCTTCTGGTTGTATCACATACAACCTTTCCTCAAGAAAATTGTCGAGGAAACAATGTTTTGACATCCTATCTGCAAGATTTCATAAATAATGCAATAACTGCTAATACAATTCCAATAGACTCTTAGCATCGCTACGAGTGAGAAAGTCCCACCGTAGTCAACCCCTTGAACTTGTCGGAAAACATCTTAACGACAAGTCGAGCTTTCTTAATGGTGATACTTACCATCATTGTCCGTCTTCATTTTAAAATCCATCTGTACCCAATAGCCTTACGACCATCAAGTAGTTCTTCCAAAGTCTATACTTTGTTTTCACACATGGATCCTCTCGGATTTTATGGCCTCGAGCCATTTGTCAGAATCCGGGCCCACCATTGTTTCTCCATAGCTCGTAGGTTCATTGTTGTCTAGCAACATGACCTCCAAGACAGGATTACGTACCACTCTGAAATAGTACGCATCCTTGTCGACCTACGAGGTTTGGTAGTGACTTGATCCGAAGTTTCATGATCACTATCATCAGCTTCCACTTCAATTGGTATAGGCGCTACAGGAACAACTTCATGTGCCCTGCTACACACTGGTTGAAGTGACGGTTCAATAACCTCATCAAGTCTCCACCATCCTCACACCCAATTCTTTCGAGAGAAACTTTTCCTCGAGAAAGGACCCATTTCTAGAAACAATCACTTTTGCTTCCGGATCCGAAATAGGAGGTATACCCAACTGTTTTGGGTGTCCTATGAAGATGCATTTATCCGCTTTGGGTTTGAGCTTATCAGGCTAAACCCTTTTCTCATAAGCGTCGCAGCCCCAAACTTTTAAGAAATGACAGCTTAGGTTTCTCTAAACCATAGTTCATATTGTGTCATCTCAACGGAACTACGTGGTGCCCTATTTAAAGTGAATGTGGTTATCTCTAATGCCTAACCCATAAACGATAGTGGTAATTCGATAAGAGACATCATGGTTTGCACCACATCAAATAGGGTGCAGCTATGATGTTCGGACACACCATCACACTATGGTGTTCCAGGCGGCATTAGTTGTGAAACAATTTCCACAATGTCTTAGTTGTGTACCAAACACGTAACTCAGATATTCATCTCTATGATCATATCGTAGACATTTTATCCTCTTGTCACGACAATCTTCAACTTCACTCTGAAATTACTTGAACCTTTCAATAATTCAGACTTGTGTTTCCTCAAGTAAATATACTTAGAATCTACTCAAATCATCTATGAAGTAGGAGCATAACGATATTCACTGCGTGCCTCATCACTCATTGGATTGCACACATCAAATGTATTACTTCCAACAAGTTGCTCTCTTGTTTCATCTCAGTGAAAACGAGGCCTTTCAGTCATCTTGCCCATGTGGTATGATTTGCATGTCTCAAGTGATTCAAAATCAAGTGAGTCCAAACGATCCATCTGCATGGAGTTTCTTCATGCGTATAAACCAATAGACATGGTTCGCATGTCTCAAACTTTTCAAAAAATGAGTGAGTCCAAAGATCCATCAACATGGAGCTTCTTCATGCGTTTTATACCAATATGACTCAAATGGCAGTGCCACAAGTATGTGGTACTATCATTACTATCTTATATCTTTTGGCATGAACATGTGTATCACTACGATCGAGATTCAATGAACCATTCATTTTAGGTGCAAGACCATTGAAGGTATTATTCAAATAAACAGAGTAACCATTATTCTCCTTAAATGAATAACCGTATTGTGATAAACATAATCCAATCATGTCTGTGCTCAATGCAAACACCAAATAACAATTATTTAGGTTTAACACCAATCTCGATGGTAGAGGGAGCATGCGATGCTTGATCACATCAACCTTGGAAACACTTCCAACACATATCGTCATCTCACCTTCAGCTAGTCTCCGTTTATTCCGTAGCTTTTTATTTCGAGTTACTACCACTTAGCAACCGAACCGGTATTTAATACACTGGTGCTACTAGGAGTACTAGTAAAGTACACATTATAATGTATATCCAATATACTTCTATCGGCCTTGCCAGCCTTCTCATCTACCAAGTATCTAGGGTAGTTCTGCTTCAGTGACCGTTCCCCTCATTTCAGAAGCACTTAGTCTCGGGTTTGGATTCAACCTTGGGTTTCTTCACTAGAGCAGCAATAGATTTGCCGTTTCATGAAGTATCCCTTTCTTCCCCTTGCCCTTCTTGAAACTAGTGGTTTTACTAACCATCAACAATTGATGCTCCTATTTGATTTCTACTTTTGCGGTGTCGCGAATAGCTCAAGGATCATCATATCTATCCCTGATATGTTATAGTTCATCACGAAGCTCTAGTAGCTTGGTGGCAGTGACTTTGGAGAACCATCACCATCTCATCTGGAAGATTAACTCCCACTCGATTCAAGCGATTGTAGTACTCATACAATCTGAGAACATGCTCAACGATTGAGCTTTTCTCCTTAGTTTGCAGGCTTAAGAAACTTGTCAGAGGTCTCATACCTCTTGACGTGGGCACTAGCCTGAAATCCCAATTTCAGTCCTTGGAACATCTCATATGTTCTGCGATGTTTCAAAAATGTCTTTGGTGCCTCAATTCTAAACCATTTAGCATTACGCACTGAACTATCATGTAGTCATCAAAACGTGTATGTCAGATGTTCGCAACATCCACAACCGACGCTCGAGGTTCAGCACACTGAGTGGTGCATTAAGGACATAATCCTTCTGCGCAGCAATGAGGACAATCCTCAGTTTACGGGCCCAGACCGCATAATTGCTACTGTCAACTCTCAACTAAATTTCTCAAGGAACAAATCTAAAACAGTAGAACCAAAGCGTGACCTACGACATAATTTGCAAAGACCTTTTGACTATGTTCATGATAATTAATTTCATCTAATCAAATTATTTAATGAACTCCCACTCAGATAGACAACCCTCTAGTCATCTAAGTGATACATGATCCGAATCAACTAGGCCGTGTCCGATCATCACGTGAGACGGACTAGTCATCATCGGTGAACATCTTCATGTTGATCATATCCACTATACGACTCATGTTCGACCTTTCAGTCTCTTGTGTTCCGAGGCCATGTATGTACATGCTAGGCTCGTCAAATCAACCTAAGTGTTTTGCATGTTAAATCTGGCTTACACCCGTTGTATGCGAACGTTAGAATCTATCACACCCGATCATCACGTGGTGCTTCGAAACAACGAACTTTCGCAACGGTGCACAGTTAGGGGGGACACTTTCTTGAAATTTTATGAGGGATCATCTTATTTATGCTACCGTCGTTCTAAGCAAATAAGATGTAAAAACATGATAAACATCACATGCAATCAAATAGTGACATGATATGGCCAATATCATTTTGCTCCTTTTGATCTCCATCTTCGGGGCGCCATGATCATCATCGTCACCGGCATGACACCATGATCTCCATCATCGTGTCTTCATGAAGTTGTCTCGCCAACTATTACTTCTACTACTATGGCTAACGGTTAGCAATAAACTAAAGTAATTACATGGCGTTTTCATTGACACGCAGGTCATATAACAAATTAAGACAACTCCTATGGCTCCTGCCGGTTGTCATACTCATCGACATGCAAGTCGTGATTCCTATTACAAGAACATGATCAATCTCATACATCACATATATCATTCATCACATCCTTTTGGCCATATCACATCACACGGCATATGCTGCAAGAACAAGTTAGACGTCCTCTAATTGTTGTTGCAAGTTTTTACGTGGCTGCTATAGGTTTCTAGCAAGAACGTTTCTTACCTACGCCAAAACCACAACGTGATATGCCAATTTCTATATACCCTTCATAAGGACCCTTTTCATCGAATCCGATCCGACTAAAGTGGGAGAGACAGACACCCGCTAGCCACCTTATGCAACTAGTGCATGTCAGTCGGTGGAACATGTCTCACGTAAGCATACGTGTAAGGTCGGTCCGGGCCGCTTCATCCCACGATGCCGCCGAATCAAGATAAGACTAGTAACGACAAGTAAATTGACAAAATCGACGCCCACAACAACTTGTGTTCTACTCGTGCATAGAAACTACGCATAGACCTAGCTCATGATGCCACTGTTGGGGATCGTTGCAGAAATTAAAAAATTTCTACGCATCACCAAGATCAATCTATGGAGAGACTAGCAACGAGAGAGAGGGGAGTGCATCTTCATACCCTTGAAGATCACGATGCGGAAGCGTTACAAGAACGCGGATGAAGGAGTCGTACTCGTAGCGATTCAGATCACGGTTGATTCCGATCTAAGCGCCGTACAACAGCGCCTCCGCGTTCAACACACGTACAGCCCGGGGACGTCTCCTCCTTCTTGATCCAGCAAGGGGAGAGGAGAAGTTGAGGAAGAGCTCCGGCAGCACGACGGCGTGGTGGTGGAGCTTGCAGTTCTCTGGCAGGGCTTCGCCAAGCACTACTACAGAGGAGGAGGTGTTGGGGAGGGAGAGGGCTGCGCCAGGGGAAGGGGTGCAGCTCCCATGCGCATCGCCACTATATATAGGGGTGGAGGGGGCTGGTTTCTTGCCCTCCAAGTCCATTGGGGCGTTGGCAAAGGTGGAGGGGAAGAAATCCCATCATTTCCCTTCCCCACCGATTGTTATCCCCCTTTTTTTAGGGATCTTGATCTTATCCCTTCGGGATATGATCTTATTCCTTCTAAGGGGGGATCTTGGTGCGCCTTGACCAGGGGTGTGGGGCCTTGCCCCCACTACGCACGTTCATGTGGGTCCCCCCATGCAGGTGGGCCCCACCCCGAAACCTTCTAGAACCTTCCCGGTACAATACCGAAAAATCCCGAACATTTTCCGGTGGCCAAAATAGGACTTCCCATATATAAATATTTACCTCCGAACCATTCCGGAACTCCTCATGACGTACGGGATCTCATCCGGGACTCCGAACAACATTCGGTAACTGCACACTAATTCCAATAACAACTCTAGCATCACCGAACCTTAAGTGTGTAGACCCTACGGGTTCGGGAATCATGCAGACATGACCGAGACAGCTCTCTGGCCAATAACCAACAGCGGGATCTGGATACCCATGTTGGCTCCCACATGTTCCACGATGATCTCATCGGATGAACCACGATGTCGGGGATTCAATCAATCCTGTATACAATCCCTTTGTCAATCGGTACGTTACTTGCCCGAGATTCGATCGTCGGTATCCCAATACCTCGTTCAATCTCGTTACTGGCAAGTCACTTTTACTCGTTCCGTAACACATCATCCCGTGATCAACTCTTTGGTCACATTGAGCTCATTATGATGATGTCCTACCGAGTGGGCCCAGAGATACCTCTCCGTCACACGGAGTGACAAACCCGAGTCTTGATTCGTGCCAACCCAACAGACACTTTCGGAGATACCCGTAGTGTGCCTTTATAGCCACCCAATTACATTGTGACGTTTGGCACACCCAAAGCATTCCTATGGTATCCGGGAGTTGCACAATCTCATGGTCTAAGGAAATGATACTTGACATTAGAAAAGCTTTAGCAGACGAACTACACAATCTTGTGCTATGCTTAGGATTGGGTCTTGTCCATCACATCATTCTCCTAATGAATGATCCCGTTATCAACGACATCCAATGTCCATGGTCAGGAAACCGTAACCATCTATTGATCAACGAGCTAGTCAACTAGAGGCTTACTAGGGACATATTGTGGTCTATGTATTCACACATGTATTACGGTCTCCGGTCAATACAATTATAGCATGAACAATAGACAATTATCATGAACAAGGAAATATAATAATAACCATTTTATTATTGCCTCTAGGGCATATTTCCAACAAGCACCTCGCCGGGGTACTCGTCGGCCGCGGGTGCATCGGAGATGCGCAGCGCGGCGAAGGAGGCGGCGAGCGAATCGATGACGTCGTCCGCCAGCGTAACGGGCTCACCGGAGTCAGAGAGGAGCCCCGTCTGGAACATGTCTCCGGCCAGGACCTCGAGCTGCGCCACGGTGGAAGCCAACTGTCATGGTGGGTGCATGACAGATGCCAAAGGATGGCTAAAGAGAGGAGGAGGCTCGAGGGCACCGGTGGGTGTCGGTGTCAAAACCGGCGGATCTCGGGTAAGGGGTCCCGAATTGTGCGTCTAAGGTCGATGGTTACAGGAGACGGGGGACAGGATGTTTACCCAGGTTCGAGCCCTCTCTATGGAGGTAATACCCTACTTCTTGCTTGATTGATCTTGATGAATATGAGTATTACAAGAGTTGATCTACCACGAGATCGTAATGGCTAAACCCTAGAGGCCTAGCCTGTATGACTATGGTAATGAGTTTATCCTTTCTGGTCTACACCCTCCGGTTTATATAGACACCGGGGGATCTAGGGTTACATAGAGTCGGTTACATAAGAAGGAATCTTCATAGTTGGTCGCCAAGCTTGCCTTCCACGCCAAGGAGAGTCCAATCCGGACACGGGTACAGTCTTCGGCCTTCATATCTTCACAGCCCATCAGTCCGGCCCATGGATAACAGGCCGGACGCTCGAGGACCCCTTAGTCCAGGACTCCCTCAGTAGCCCCTAAACCTGGCTTCAATGACGAGGAGTCCGGCACGCAGATTGTCTTCGGCATTGCAAGGCGGGTTCCCTTCTTCCCGAACTCCAAGATAGTCTTCGGACACGATGATAGTATCCGTGCCTGTCACGCACAACCACAAAGAGAATATAATATTTCACGAGTCCCATTCACCGGCAACTCTTTTGATAATATGACATCACGCCTGCCCGGCCATTATTTTTGAACCGTTGGCTAGACCGTCGTCCCACGTTCCAAGACGTGGTTTTATTGGCATGTCTTATCCAAACGGAGATCGTGTCTCCCCTTTTTTAAGGGATTCTTATCAACCCGGACGTGGGTAACCCAACCGCCGCTTGGGGAAAACTCCTTGGGAATAGGCAGGTTTTGAGGCCCATGAGGAGACGTTTGATATTCGCGGCCTTCATATAGGGGTGCAGACCCGTCTTTTTCTTTCACGCTTGCTTATTCCTCAACCCCTGCTACGCCGAGTTCCAACACCCAAGCTTCAATCGCTACCAGCCCCAATCATGTCCGGATCTAGCCGTCAAGGCCGGTGGGTGGCTTCTTCTATCACGGAGGGAGATATTGCAAAGCTTCGACCGGCGAGGTATCTGACCGTAGAAATCCTTCATCGGCTTCCTGCCGAGGGGCAGGTTATTCCCACTCCCAGATCCGGCGAGAGGGTCGTGTTTGTGTCCCACTTCCTCCGCGGGTTAGGGTTTGCCCTTAACCCCTTCGTCCGAGGGCTCATGTTCTATTATGGGCTAGATTTTCATGATCTGGCCCCGGACTCTATTCTTCTTATCTCGTCATTCATCGTTACGTGCGAAGCCTTCCTCCGAACTCCTCCGCACTTCGGCTTGTGGCTCAAGACCTTCGATGTGAAGCCGCAAGTGATAGAGGGGGAGCAGGCAGAGTGCGGTGGTGCCATAGTGAGTAAGCTTGCTAGCGCTTTTTGGCTGAAGGGATCCTTTGCCAAATCTTCCGACTTATGGCAGCAGGGGTGGTTCTATATCACCGAACCCCATGGCTCCAAGTGGGCAGCTGCGCCCGTATTTCGATCTGGCCCCCCAATTCAGCTTGCATCGTGGATTAATAAGGGGTTGGACTGGGGATCAACGGACGAGGTGCGGACTTCGCAAAGTCGCATCCGGAAGCTCATTGAGAGGGACATCAATATCGTCAACGTTGTTCAAGTAATGCTAGTCCGCCGGACCCTGCCGTGCCAGCGACGGCCCCTCTGCCTATGGGAGTTTAATCCAGAAGGGCCGCGGACTCTTCAGCACTTCTTCGGCACTACGCGCGAAGGAATGTGGAAATTATTCTTCGGGAAACGAAAGCAATGGCCGGACACCACAGAAGATGTCGGCCTAGACTATAACCATCCGGACACCCCGGTAAGTGCCCGTTCGCCGAACACCTCGTAAATCGGATACCCAGTGGTAAGACACTGACCGAACCATCCTTTTTCAGGGCTGGATAAAGAAAGTGGAGCGGATTAGGTGTCCGGCTCCCCTCCCCGAAGACGCAGCGGATCCTATGCTAACAAGGATGCTGGCCTCGGCACCACACCAGGTGCCGGCAAGGGAGGGTCAGGAGGAGACTGAGAAGACCCGGGATGACCTTTATTCCAGAGGTAAGTCGGATACTGAGTCCGGAGAAATCGACCTTTCCTCGCCCGAAGACAAAGGCGAGAGAGGAGGCAGTATCCCTTCTCCGAGCAGGAGGAAAAGGGCCGCCTCCAAAGGTTGGGAGGGGCGGTCTCCCAAAAGGGGAAAAATGTCGCCATCGAGCGGCTTAGGTTTGGAAGGCGATGCCGTTGAACAGCTCCAACATGGGGACAAGCCCTTAACCAAACCGTGAGTGAATCCGGGGTGCTTTGACAGCGTCCCGCTGTTTTGCCATTACCAAAGATATATGTAACGTGTGTGTGTATTTCTACAGGTCAGCACAGAGTTTTTCGGGGTAATCCTCTTCTTCAGGAGGTCTCCTCCCAGAGATGATGGAAAGCGAGACGCCTCCCCTGTCCTCCTCGCGCAGTAAGGCGGACGACTCCGAAGTGTCATCGGGGAGGGTTTTTCTTGCTCAACAAGTTATGCAGGGGATAAAAAGGCAGTGCCCAAAGGTGGATCTCCGTCCGTCCGGGATTCTGGGGCCAATAATAAAGGCCTCGGACTGTCAGGCTTGCCGTCGACGACGATTCTGGAGACGGGGGAACGAATTCCTTCAAAGGATGACTGCGCTCCTAGAGCGGCTTCCGGAGACCCAGTGGCTCCAGACATATTACGGGACATGTTGCGAAACGCATCTGTCTCGGGGGAGCAGCGTACCTTGATGGGTACAGTGGTTGAGAAGATTTTGTCCGCAAAGAGCGGATTAAATGAAGCCTTCATGAGCCTGCTAAAAGGCTTCGAGGTTTGTGATATAATGTTTTCAGCTATGTTTTATTTGCAAAGATGCACCTGTGTATAGGTAGTAGCCCCTGAGACTCGGGTTGGCTTCCAATGGGAAGCAAACGGAGGATCGAAAAGAATCATTCGAGGACTAACTTGTGGAACTTTAAACACAGGCTGCTTCCCCCTTATCCACTTCCCATACTATGGATATTGCCGAGTTGCGGCGGAAGCTGGATGTAGCACGAGACGATCTTGCGTTAATCAATATGCGTCTTGACGAGTCGCAAGGTATGTATTCGGGGCAATCTCCATACATTTTTGTGGTATGAGCATGATGCTGAAAGTGATATGCTGGAATATGTGTGGCTACAGATGGTGCTGCCGCCGTTGAAGTTCTTTGAGCGGAATAGGCCCGGTGTAGCAATGCGGCTGCCGAAAAGGCATCGGCTGAACTAAAGGCCGAACAAGCTGCACTGCGCCAAGACGAGGAGAAGATATCCACGATGGCGCTCGAACTGAAAAATGCTACTGGCCGCTGTGAATTTCTGGAGAAGGAGAATGAAGCCAAAATGGCTGAACTTGACAAGGCCTTACAAGAGGCGAGAGAAGCGCGGTCGGAATCCAGAGCAGCCCATGAGGAGATCCGGCAAGCTAGGGAGATTGCGGCTGGTAAGCCGTTTCTACTACAGACTAAGTTCGGCGATCTGAACTATGCTCAGCTTGACCGAGTGTGGAGTTCTCTGGACGACTTTTTAGACTTGCCGAAGAGTTCTTCCGATGCGGCGCAGTATTATCAAGCGCGAGAGGGGTACGCAACGGAGAAGCTTCTGGTCGCAGTTTGGCGCTTCAAAGCGCCCTCTGTTGCTGAATGAACAGATGTCCCAATGGGTCGAGCTTCATAGGATATCCGGCGCTGCCATGAAGAACATCATAATCCGGTTGTGGCCAACCGAGCCTGTGCCGAATAGCTACTTCGGTTTGGTGCAAAGGCTTGTTGACGTGGTGCCGCGTATCGACGCTGTGAAGCGGTCGACGTGCATTGAGGGTGCACGGATGGTTTTTGCCTGAGTCAAAACATTCTGGGGGAAGATGAAGGCCATCAATGTCGCGGCGAAGAGTCCACCCAAGGGCAAGGACCGTCCTGAACCGGAGCATTATTTTGAAGACGTCCTAGAGGACGCCCGCTTGATAGAGGGTTAGTGCTCGAAAGACATAATGTTTGAGTGAGGTGTATGAGAATTGTAAAAGACAATTTTATAGTTAATTTATTTATATGTTTTGCTCGAAAGCTTTGAATTCCTCCTGTGCGGCCGTTTAATATAATCTGAAAGTTTTCCAGTCGTCGGCTTCAGCCGCCTCGTAGGAAGTACGGGGGTGTTCGGAAAAGCATTTAATCACTCTTTATCCAACGTCTTGGTCCATGAAGGAGGTGATAATGCGGCGAACCAGGCAATCGGACTATAGGGCGTTAACACTTTCACTTAGCCATAGGAGTTTTATGGTGGGGCTACGACATAGCCCCTGGTATGTATGCGGCGTATTATAATATGATGCCTTACATACCTGATCTGAAAAAGATCCCTCGTGTAACACGGGGAATCGCTAAGGATTCCAATAAGTCGTCAAGTGGTTGACCAGCTCTCGCCGCATCATGACAGTCAGTTTTCGGCTTTCTCTACTAAGGTACTTCACCAGATGAACCGGAAGCACAATCGCAATAGTTCTCCCTTTACTACCCTAGCCGATGGAGCGGAACGTAGGGTAGCAAGCACAGGAGCCGGGCAACCCAACTATTGACCCAAGACAATGATTCGGAGCTGATGCATATAAGGCCAAACTTGTGACGCCGAAGTACGCTATAGAGTAGTTCGGACTTTTGCTGGCAACTCATTTGTTCCCATACCGAGCCCCTGGCAGGTTATGCCGAGGTATATCTTTGAAACAACCGTAGGAGCCATATTCGTTGGCGAAACAACACGGATGATTAATTCGGATACTTTTTACTGGGACCTGAGCGATATGCCAATGATTACTTTTTATATATATAAAGACCACAACCCCGGCTATTTGACATGCTCGGGGTTGCAGGCGGAGGAGGAGGCATATTACAGGCTCGAAATAAAGAGTGCGGTCTACAAAAGTTACTTTGGACCTCTTGTCGCACGTCTGCGCCGCCTGTCCTCGGCGAGGGGAATCCTTGATGGAAGTAGCCCCTTAGGTGAGTGTACGGATTCGAACTCCGATAGAGTCAGTTTTAGATATTTGCCCTGTTTGTCACCTATTTTTAAGAGATAGTGAAGGAAGAAATAAAAAGGAAGTAGATAAAAAGTGTTACGGGAATGTTTGCAGGCTTGTTCGTAGTGCGCTTCCACCAATTCCCATGGTATCTTGAGTGTGTAGTGGTGTATGCGCGGTACACAATGTGCAGGTGTACGGGGTGGGCGGCGGAAGCCGGACTGCTACTTTCGCTCTGGGAGTAATCGATCCTCGAGTGGAGATTGCTTCTGACTCCCGGTATTTCCTTGGTGAACCTCTCCGTTGTCCTTGTCACCTGGCGGCCTCCTCCCTTTGTGTTCGGCGTTGAGCTTGCCGGCCTACTTAAAGACCCAGCAATTTCTATTAGTATGATTAGCTGGTTTATCGGGGTGGCCGTGAATCTGGCAGGGTCGGTCCAATATCCTGTCTAGGTTGGATGGTTCGTCTCGGTTCGCTTTGAATGGCTTCTTTCGTTGATCGGGCTTGGGATTGCTAAATCTGGCGTTGACAGCTGTGTCGCGTGATCTTTGATTATCGTTGCGACTGTTGTGTTTGCTTCGTCGTGGCTTGCCGTTGCCGTCTCGGATTTCAAAAGTGTCCGGGTCACTGGCATTGTTGCTTCTACGAGCGAGCCAACTGTCCTCTCCCGTGCAAAAGTGGGTCATTAGAGTAGTAAGGGCCGTCATGGATTTAGGTCCTTCTTGGCCGAGCTGGCGTGCCAGCCATTCGTCCCGGGCGCTGTGTCTGAAGGCTGCGAGGGCTTCCACGTCCGGACAGTCAATGATTTGGTTCTTTTTGACTAAGAACCGAGTCCAGAGCTTCCTGGCTGACTCTCCGGGCTGCTGGACAATGTGACTTAAGTCATCGGCATCCGGTGGCCGGACATATGTTCCTTGGAAGTTGTCAAGGAAGGCTTCTTCCAGGTCTTCCCAGCTGCCTATGGAATTTTCAGGCAGGCTGTTTAACCAGTGCCGAGCTGGCCCTTTTAGCTTTAGTGGGAGGTATTTAATGGCGTGGAGGTCGTCTCCACGGGCCATGTGGATGTGGAGGATAAAGTCTTCTATCAATACCGTGGGATCGGTTGTGCCGTCGTATGATTCAATATTGACGGGTTTGAATCCTTCGGGGAATTCATGATCCATTACTTCATCAATGAAGCAAAGAGGGTGTGCGGCGCCTCTATGTAGGGCCACACTGCGATGTAACTCCGAAGGAGTCCATTTGCGGTTTTCGGCTCGGGCATGGCTAGGTTTGTCACGTCCGAATAGGTTGCCATCGTCGCGTGTCGAGGCATGCCCTCGCGATCCGTAGATAGATCTTGCGTGTTCTGCTCTTCTATCCAAGTCTCGTCGAAGGTAGTCTGTACAACCATGAGCTGTGTTATTCCTGCCTTTACGGCGAGGTGGGGCGGTCTGGTGTTCGGCTTGAGTTGCCTCTTTATCCGGACAGCGTTGTCGACGACCTGCCGCATTGTGTGATGATGGTACGGGCTCCAACGCCTCGTCGTCGAACTGAGGTAGCAATCTACACTTCGGGTAGCATTTGGCTGGGCCACTAGGGTCGTATTCTTCGGTGGCCAGGACTTCGGTCCATCTATCGTTGAGTAGGTCTTGGTCAGCTTGAAGCTGCCGCTGCTTCTTTTTCAGGCTCTTTGTAGTGGCATTTAGCCTGCGCTTGAAGCGCTCCTACTCGAGGGGGTTTTCGGGTACGATGAAGTCTTCGTCGCCAAGGCTTACCTCATCTTCGGAGAGCGGAAGGTAGTTGTCGTCCTCCAAATTGTCGCTGGGCAGGGCCTGTTCATCGGGGCTGGCTTGCCCGTTTTCTTGTTCTTCCTGTTCGGATCTTGCTCCAGCAGGGTCTTCATTGTTTTCGTCATCGTCCGGAGTACTATTTTCTCCAGTGCCAGCGTTGCTGCGATGTGACTTAGAGCGGCGTTTAGGGCGCCGGTATTTAGACTGTGTCTCAGGAGGTTTATTCTCAACTGGATCTTCTTTGTCATCATCGCTAGCTTTTTTAGGTGTATTAACCATGTACACGTCGTGTAAAGAGGTGGCCGTCCCACGTCCCGTAAATGGCGGGTCTTGGCCCTGCTCCTTGTCGGCATCATCGTCTATGCCGTCAATGTCTTCGGAGCCATAGTCAAGCATGTCGGTTGAGTCCTCGACAGTGGCTATGAAGTGGGTGGCGGGTGGGGAGCGAAATTCTCCATTATCAGCCCCTAGCTCGAACCGGACATAGTTCAGTTCTTTATCCAAGGACAGGTCTTTTAACGAGTTTAACACGTCGCCCAGGGGTGAGTGTTGGAAGATGTCTGCAGCTTCGAATTCAAAAATCGATAACCGATCCAGCTCGGTGTCCACAGGCGTACGTGGTTCGGAACTTATAGCCGGAGACGAGTCCGGAGTTCCGTTGACGTAAATATTGCAAGGTGTCGAGTCTGTGTGCGGCTCCAACGCCGCGGACTCTGTGGCCTCAGGTGGCGCAATCTGCTCCGGATTTAAGGACATTGCAGCAACAGGAACCATCTCCTGGATGTGATCCGATGACAGATTTAAGTTACATTCATCGGAGCGAGGGGGAGCGATCGCCGCGGTCTCGAATCCGTTGAAGATCAGGTCTCCACGGATGTCTGCGACATAGTTCACGCTTCCAAATTTGACTTGATGGCCAGGGGCGTAGCTGTCGATCTGCTCCAGATGGCCAAGCAAGTTGGCCCGCAGTACGAAGCCACCGAATACAAAGATCTGTCCGGCGAGGAAGGTTTCTCCCTGGACAGCGTCACTATCGACGATTGAAGGGTCCATCGAACCTTTCATCGACGACACAGTGGAACTCTCAATGAAAGCACCAATGTCGGTGTCAAAACTGGCGGATCTTGGGTAGGGGGTCCCAAACTGTGCGTCTAAGGTCGATGGTTACAGGAGACGGGGGACACGATGTTTACCCAGGTTCAGGCCCTCTCTATGGAGGTAATACCCTACTTCCTGCTTGATTGATCTTGATGAATATGAGTATTACAAGAGTTGATCTACCACGAGATCATAAAGGCTAAACCCTAGAGGCCTAGCCTGTATGACTATGGTAATGAGTATATCCTTTCCGGACTACACCCTCCGGTTTATATAGACACCGGGGGGATCTAGGGTTACATAGAGTCAGTTACATAAGAAGGAATCTTCATAGTTGGTCGCCAAGCTTGCCTTCCACGCCAAGGAGAGTCCAATCCAGACACGGGTACAGTCTTCGGCCTTCATATCTTCACAGCCCATCAGTCCGGCCTATGGATAACAGGCCGGACGCCCGATGACCCCTTAGTCCAGGACTCCCTCAGTGGGCTCCAGAGGCGAGGTCGGCATGAGCGAGCGAGGGACGCAAGACATACCCAGGTTCGGGGCTCTCCGAAGAGATAACACCCCTAGTCCTGCCAAGTGTGGTTTATATGTAACAGTACAGAGTTGCTCCTTGAGCTGTTTGGAGGAAGGAGGAAGGCTAACCAAGGCTTAGGCTTCTACCCTTCCCTGGGTGTGTGTGAGTGGTTTGGTCAAGTGTTCTCGTGCCCGTGTACATGAGGTCTCCTGGGGGTTTTATAGGTCAACCCCCCAGGGTTACAATGGTAAAGTTACAAGGCCGTGGGGCCGGGTTGTCATCGTCCGGGAAGCCGGTGCTGGGACCCGCCGGGTGTCAGGGCTCACCGGGTTCTCTGGGCGCGGGCCCCATGTGCCAGAAGGCACTGTTTGCCATCTTGTCGAACGTCGCAGAGTGGCCGGGTCGAGTCTGCTACAGTGGCGCATTGCCCAATCGCCCTTTGCAGGCGTCAGCAGTGACAACGGGTGCGCTTTAGCCATGCCGGCCTCGGTCAGCAGGGTAGGTGGGGCACTGTTGCCATGCCTCTACCGGTCAGAGGAGTTGGTGGGGTACTGTGGCCATGCTCATCCTCTTAATGGAGACTTGTCCCATCGCATGCCTTGGATGCGACGGGAGCTCACCCGTGGCTGGGTTGAGGAACATGCCACGGGGCAGTTGGCTTGCTGGGAAGCCTTGGTGCGCCGGGTTCTGCCGGCTTGCGCCAGCGGTCAGGGCAGGGTTGATATCTTGGCCGGGTCAAAGAGTTCTGCTGGGCTAAAGGACTTGGCTGGGTTGATGAACCTGGCCAAGTGCGAGCCTGATTGAGGGGCGATGCCGGCCCTGATGTTTTTGAAAACGATCCGGGTTCCATTGCCTGCCCAGGGTTCATCCTCCCAACAAAGAATGTGACAAAGCTAGTGTTTACATGGTTGGATTCATATCCTTCCACCGTTGTTGTCGTCAAACGAATGTCATGAGATCTGAGAAAATCATTGTGCTTCCTTTACCATTAATTGGTTAGACCTTTTTCTCGAAGTCCTAGTACCTAAATAGACATGAAGATTGAAAACAGTTAATGTCTAAAATAGAGTATGTCGAAGGAGCGACAGCTAAACGGTTAATTCTAGTACATTATATATGGGCTTTCAATGCGTGTGAAATCATCACCTTTATATACAAATTCTCCAGACATGGAAAGCATCGCAGCAAGCCAATAGTGGTGTTCATATCAAGACACCCTATATAAATATATTAGGTCTTGACAGAATCCAGCACCCCTGATATACCATCCATGGACAAGCTCTGCATTCAGCATAGAACATAATATTAGCACCGAAAGTGTACTCCAAAATGATATTTAACTTATGCGCACAAATGAAAAATGCCGATTACTAAAGTGTACGTGGATAAATACAGTACCGGAATAAGTGTGGAGCCAACCACCAACTTGCAACCTTCAAACGGATCAGGAAATACACCCAAGGTCTCCAATTTAGGCGCAGAGACCACAGTTATTTGCGAAGGTTTATAACAACAATCAAGGAGCAACCTTTGAAGTGAAGGGGCATCTTCGATGATGAGCTCCTGCCCTTCAAAATGAATTCCAATGCTTACAAGGTGAGGCGACTTCATTTTGAGACAAGGGATATGGATTCCTAGTCCAAAAACAAGCACCAAACGCTCCAGTGCAGGTCAGCTGGAGTGGATGATGCTGTGCAGTGAGGCCGCCGACAGATCAACCAACACAAGCGCAAGTTTTTTCAGCAGTGGGAGTCAAAGCATTTGTACCAGATTGTCTGCTAGATGGCACCGGGTCAAGGTGGCGGTGTGGAGAGAGGAGGAAAACCATGAGATGGGCATCAGTGGTGAGGGTACAGATGGAGCTCTTGGTGGTAACCTATCGCTGTAGTAATGGTAGAACTCAAGCTGCTGGAGTTTCTCGAATTGACGGGATGTCAGCCAGGCGGCCACCATGCAGGGTATGTCCAGCAGGTAGCATGCCGGGATGCAGATGCATTGAACGGAGCCCTGGTGGGAGGAGATGATAGCTGCATGGAGTTCAGAATCATCATCGACAGATAGCTGATGACAGTCGAGATTAAGAGGCGCGGCGTGCCACAGAGTGCGCCACGGAGATGCCAGGACTTGTGTGCGGTAGCCATCCTTGGTGGGGAGAAGGTAGATGATCTCCCCAAGGATGGCGTCTGGGAGATTGTTGATGCAGTCCACCGAAGATTCTACTGGTTCCTCAGGTCCAGGGGGCGTGGCCGCTTCTGGCCGCGCAGCCGAGTCCAATATCTACATCCGGCGGCGGCGATGGCCGGAGCCTCATCTGTGTACATACCAATCTGAAAGAAAAAAGGGCAGAAACATACATGTAAGACATTCAAAATCAATTCTCAAGATCTGGAAGAAAAAAGGCACAAACATAAATGTAGGACATTCAAAATCAATTATCAAGATCTGGCCACGAATTATTAGCACGCATGCTAACTGAGGGAGTCATGGACTAAGGGACCCTCGGGCGTCCGGCCTGTTAGCCATGGGCCGGACTGATGGGCTGGGAAGATACGAAGATCGAAGACTCCACCCGTGTCCGGATGGGACTCTCCTTGGCGTGGAAGGCAAGCCTGGCGATGAAATATGTAGATTCCCTTCTCTGAAACCGCCTTTGTGTAACCCTAGATCCCTCCGGTGTTTATATAAACCGGAGGGTTAGGTCTATAGGACCGAATACTCATTACCATATTCATACAGGCTAGACTTCTAGGGTTTAGCCATTACGATCTCGTGGTAGATCAACTGTTGTAATACTCATATTCATCAAGATCAATCAAGCAGGAAGTAGGGTATTACGTGAAGGAAATATGCCCTAGAGGCAATAATAAAGTTATTATTTATTTCCTTATTTCATGATAAATGTTTATTATTCATGCTAGAATTGTGTTAACCGGAAACTTGATACATGTGTGAATACATAGACAAAACAGAGTGTCACTAGTATGCCTCTACTTGACTAGCTCGTTGAATCAAAGATGGTTAAGTTTCCTAGCCATACACATGAGTTGTCATTTGATTAACGGGATCTCATCGTTAGAGAATGATGTGATTGACTTGACCCATTCCGTTAGCTTAGCACTTGATCGTTTAGTATGTTGCTATTGCTTTCTTCATGACTTATACATGTTCCTATGACTATGAGATTATGCAACTCCCGAATACCGGAGGAACACTTTGTGTGCTACCAAACATCACAACATAACTGGGTGATTATAAAGGTGCTCTACAGGTGTCTCCAATGGTACTTGTTGAGTTGGCATAGATCAAGATTAGGATTTGTCACTCCGATTGTTGGAGAGGTATCTCTGGGCCCTCTCGGTAATGCACATCACTATAAGCCTTGCAAGCAATGTGATTAATGAGTTAGTTGCGGGATGATGCATTACATAACGAGTAAAGAGACTTGCCGGTAACGAGATTGAACTAGGTATTGAGATACCGACGATCGAATCTCGGGCAAGTAACATACCGATGACAAAGGGAACAATGTATGTTGTTATGCGGTTTAACAGATAAAGATATTCGTAGAATATGTGGGAGCCAATATGAGCATCCAGGTTCCGCTATTGGTTATTGACCGGAGACGTGTCTCGGTCATGTCTACATAGTTCTCGAACCCATAGGGTCCGCACGCTTAAAGTTTGATGACGATCGGTATTATGAGTTTTTGTGTTTTGATGTACCGAAGGTAGTTCGGAGTCCCGGATATGATCACGGACATGATGAGCAGTCTATAATGTTCGAGACGTAAATATCGATATATTGGATGACTATGTTCGGACACCGGAAATGTTCCGGGAGGTTTTGGACATTTACCGGAGTACCGGGAGGTTACCGGAACCCCCGGGGGGGTTATTGGGCCTTATGAGCCCAAGTGGAGGAAGAGGAGAGGCGGCCAGCTAGGGGCGCGCGGCCCCCCTAGCCCAAACCGAATTGGACTAGGGGGCCGGCCCCCCTTTCCTTCTTCTTCTCGTCCCCTTCCTTCCCCTCTCCTACTAGGACTAGGAAAGAGGGGGGAATCCTACTTGGAGTAGGATTGCTCCCCTTGGGCGCGCCTCCTCCTCCTTGGCCACCCCTCCTCCCCTTGCTCCTTTATATACGGAGGAGGGGGGCACCTCTAGACACAACAATTGATCTCTTGATCTCTTAGCCGTGTGCGGTGCCCCCCTCCACCATATTCCACCTCGGTCATATCGTAGCGGTGCTTAGGCGAAGCCCTGCGTCGGTAGCAACTTCATCACCGTCATCACGCCGTCATGCTGACGGAACTCTCCCGTGAAGCTCTGCTGGATCGGAGTTCGCGGGACGTCATCGAGCTGAACGTGTGCTGAACTCGGGGGTGCCGTATGTTCGGTACTTGGATCGGTCGGATCGTGAAGACGTACGACTACATCAACCGCTTTGTGCTAACACTTCCGCTTTCGGTCTACGAGGGTACGTGGACAACACTCTCCCCTCTCGTTGCTATGCATCACCATGATCCTGTGTGTGCGTAGGATTTTTTTTGAAATTAATACGTTCCCCAACAGTGGCATCCGAGCCAGGTTTATGCGTAGATGTTATATGCACGAGTAGAACACAAGTGAGTTGTGGGCGATACAAGTCATACTGCTTACCAGCATGTCATACTTTGGTTCGGGGGTATTGTTGGATGAACCGGCCCGGACCGACATTACGCGTACGCTTACGCGAGACTGGTTCTACCGACGTGCTTTGCACATAGGTGGCTGGCGGGTGTCAGTTTCTCCAACTTTAGTTGAACCGAGTGTGACTACGCCCGGTCCTTGAGAAGGCTAAAACAACACTAACTTGATGAACTATCGTTGTGGTTTTGATGCGTAGGTAAGAACGGTTCTTGCTCAGCCCATAGCAGCCACGGAAAACTTGCAACAACAAAGTAGAGGACGTCTAACTTGTTTTTGCAGGGCATATTGTGATGTGATATGGTCAAGGCATGATGCTATATTTTATTGTATGAGATGATCATGTTTTGTAACCGAGTTATCGGCAACTGGCAGGAGCCATATGGTTGTCGCTTTATTGTATGGAATGCAATCGCCCTGTAATTGCTTTACTTTATCACTAAACGGTAGCGATAGTCGTAGAAGCAATAGTTGGCGAGACGACAACGATGCTACGATGGAGATCAAGGTGTCGCGCCGGTGACGATGGTGATCATGACGGTGCTTCGGAGATGGAGATCACAAGCACAAGATGATGATGGCCATATCATATCACTTATATTGATTGCATGTGATGTTTATCCTTTATGCATCTTATTTTGCTTTGATTGACGGTAGCATTATAAGATGATCTCTCACTAAATTTCAAGATAAAAGTGTTCTCCCTAAGTATGCACCGTTGCCAAAGTTTGTCGTGCCGAGACACCACGTGATGATCGGGTGTGATAAGCTCTACGTACATCTACAACGGGTGCAAGCCAGTTTTGCACACGCAGAATACTCGGGTTAAACTTGACGAGCCTAGCATATGCAGATATGGCCTCGGAACACTGAGACCGAAAGGTCGAGCGTGAATCATATAGTAGATATGATCAACATAGTGATGTTCACCATTGAAAACTACTCCATCTCACGTGATGATCGGACATGGTTTAGTTGATTTGGATCACGTGATCACTTAGATGATTAGAGGGATGTCTATCTAAGTGGGAGTTCTTAAGTAATATGATTAATTGAACTTTAATTTATCATGATCTTAGTCCTGATAGTATTTGCATATCTATGTTGTAGATCAATAGCTCGTGATGTTGTTCCCCGTTTATTTTTGATATGTTCCTAGAGAAAAATAAGTTGAAAGATGTTAGTAGCAAAGATGCGGATTAGCTCCGTGATCTGAGGATTATCCTCATTGCTGCACAGATGTATTATGTCCTTGATGCACCGCTAGGTGACAGAACTATTGCAGGAGCAGATACAGACGTTATGAACGTTTTTGATAAAAGCTCGGTATGATGACTACTTGATAGTTTAGTGCACCTTGCTTTATGGCCTAGAACCAGGACTTCAAAAATCTTTTGAACGCCACGGAGCATATAAGATGTTCCAAGAGTTGACATTGGTATTTTATACTCATGCCCGTGTCGAGAGGTATGAGATCTCTGACAATACTTTGCCTACAAGATGGAGGAGAATAGCTCAACCAGTGAGCATGTGCTCAGATTGTCCGAGTACTACAATTGCTTGAATCAAATGGGAGTTAATCTTCCAGATAAGATAGTTGACCAAGTTCTCTAGTCACTATCACCAAGTTACTAGAACTTCATGATGAACTATAATATGCAAGGGATGATGAAAACAATTCCCAAGCTCTTCGCAATGCTAAAATCGGCGAAGGTGGAAATCAAAGAAAAACATCAAGAGTTGATGGTTGACAAGATCACTAATTTCAAGAAAAAAGGGCAAAGGGAAGATGGGGAACTTCAAAGAGATGGCAAGCAAGTTGCTGCTCAAGTGAAGAAGCCCAAGTCTGGACCTAAGCCTGAGACTAAGTGCTTCTACTACAAAGGGACTGGTCACTGGAAGCGGAACTACCCCAAGTATTTGGCGGATAAGAAGGATGGCAAAGTGAACAAAGGTATATTTGATATACATGTTATTGATGTGTACTTTACTAGTGTTTATAGCAACCCCTCGGTATTTGATACTGGTTCAGTTACTAAGAGTAGTAACTTGAAATGGGAGTTGCAGAATGAACAGAAACTAGTTAAGGGTGAAGTGACGATGTGTGTTGGAAGTAGTTTCAAGATTGATATGATCATCATCGCACACTCCCTATACTTTCGGCATTAGCGTTGAACCTAAATAAATGTTATTTGGTGTTTGCGTTGAGCATGAATATGATTTGATCATGTTTATTGCAATACGGTTATTCATTTAAGTTAGAGAATAATTGTTGTTCTGTTTACATGAATAAAACCTTCTATGGTCATACACCCAACAAAAATGGTTCGTTGGATCTCGGTCGTGGTGATACACATATTCATAATATTGAAGCCAAAAGATGCAAAGTTAATAATGATAGTGCAACTTATTTGTGGCACTGTCGTTTAGGTCATATTGGTGTAAAGCGCATGAAGAAACTCCATGCTGATGGGCTTTTGGAATCATTTTATTATGAATCACTTGATGCTTGCGAACCATGCCTCATGGGCAAGATGACTAAGACTCCGTTCTCCGGAACTATGGAGCAAGCAACAGACTTTTTGGAAATAATACATACTGATGTATGCGGTCCGATAAGTGTTGAGGCTCGCGGCAGGTATCTTTATTTTCTGACCATCACAGATGATTTGAGCAGATATGGGTATATCTACTTGATGAAACATAAGCCTGGAACATTTGAAAAGTTCAAAGAATTTCAGAGTAAAGTGGAGAATCATCGTAACAAGGAAATAAAATTTTCTACGATATTATCGCAGAAATAAAATATTTGAGTTAACGAGTTTGGCCTTCAGTTAAAACAATGTGAAATAGTTTCACTACTCACGCCACCTGGAACACCACAGTGTAATGGTGTGTCCGAACGTCGTAACCGTACTTTATTAGATATGGTGTGATCTATGATGTCTCTTACCGATCTACCACTATCGTTTTGGGGTTATGCATTAGAGACAGCTACATTCACGTAAAATAGGGCACCATCTAAATCCATGGAGATGACACCGTATGAACTATGGTTTTGCGAGAAACCTGAGCTGTCGTTTCTTAAAGTTTGGGACTGCGATGCTTATGTGAAAAAGTTTCAACATGATAAGCTCGAACCCAAATCGAAGAAGTAAATCTTCATAGGATACCCAAGAGAAACTGTTGGGTACACCTTCTATCACAGATCCGAAGGCAAGATATTCGTTGCTGAGAATGGATCCTTTCTAGAGAAGGAGTTTCTCTCGAAAGAAGTGAGTGGGTGGAAAGTAAAACTTGATGAGGTAATTGTACCTTCTCCCGAATTGGAAAGTAGTTCATAGAAATCAGTTCCAGTGATGCCTACATGAATTAGTGAGGAAGTTAATGATGATGATCATGAAATTTCAGATCAAGTTACTACCGAACCTCGTAGGTCAACCAGAGTAAGATCCGCACCAGAGTGGTACGGTAATCCTGTTCTGGAAGTCATCTTAGTAGACCATGACGAACCTGCGAACTATGAGGAAGCGATGATGAGCCTAGGTTCCGCAAAATGGCTTGAGGCCATGAAATCTGAGATAGGATCCATGTATGAAAACAAAGTATGGACTTTGGTGGAATTGCCCGATGATCGGCAAGCCATTGAGAATAAATGGATCTTCAAGAGGAAGACAGACGCTGATAGTAGTGTTACTCTCCACAAAGCTCGAATTGTTGCAAAAATGTTTTCGACAAGTTCAAGATGTTGAATACAATGAGATTTTCTCACTTGTATCGATGCTTAAAACTCTGTCCGCATCATGTTAGCAATTGCCGCATTTTATGAAATTTGGCAAATGGATGTCAAACCTGCATTCCTTAATGGATTTCTTAAAAGAAGAGTTGTATATGATGCAACCAGAAGGATTTGTCGATCCTAAAGATGCTAACAAAGTGTGCAAAGCTCCAGCGATCCATCTATGGACTGGTGCAAGCATCTCGGAGTTGGAATATACGCTTTGATAATTTGATCAAAGCATATAGTTTTATACATACTACGGTGAAGCCTGTATTTACAAAAGTGAGTGGGAGCACTACAGCCTTTCTGATAAGTATATGTGAATGACATATTGTTGATTGGAAAGAATGTAGAATTTTCTGAAAAGCATAAAGGAGTATTTGAAAGGAGTTTTTCAAAGAAAGACCTCGGTGAAGCTGCTTACATATTGAGCATCAAGATCTATAGAGATAGATCAAGACGCTTGATAAGTTTTTTCAATGAGTACATACCTTGAAAAGATTTTGAAGTAGTTCAAAATGGAACAGTCAAAGAAGGAGTTCTTGCCTGTGTTGCTAGGTGTGAAGTTGAGTAAGACTCAAAACCCGACCACAACAGAAAATAGAAAGAGAATGAGAAGTCATTCCCTATGCCTCAGTCATAGGTTCTATAAAGTATGCTATGCTATGTACTAGATCTATTGTATACCCTGCCTTGAGTTTGTCAAGGGAGTAAAATAGTGATCTAGGAGTAGATCACTGGACATTGGTCAAAATTATCCTTAGAGGACTAAGGAAATATTTCTCGGTTATGGAGGTGATAAAGAGTTCGTTGTAAAAGTTACGTTGATGAAAACTTTGACATCGATCTAGATGACTCTGAGTCTCAATCTGGATACATATTGAAAGTGGGAGAATTTTGCTAGAGTAGCTCCGTGTAGAGCATTGTAGACATAGAATATTTGCAAAATACATACGGCTCTAAATGTGGCAGACCCGTTGACTAAACTTCTCTCACAAGTAAAACATGATCACACCTTAGTACTCTATGGGTGTTAATCACATAGCGATGTGAACTAGATTATTGACTCTAGTAAACCCTTTGGGTATTGGTCACATGACGATGTGAACTATGGGTGTTAATTACATGGTGATGTGAACTATTGGTGTTAATCACATGGTGATGTGATCTAGATTATTGACTCTAGTGCAAGTGGGAGACTGAAGGAAATATGCCCTAGAGGCAATAATAAAGTTATTATTTATTTCCTTATTTCATGATAAATGTTTATTATTCATGCTAGAATTGTATTAACTAGAAACTTGATACATGTGTGAATACATAGACAAAACAGAGTGTCACTAGTATGCCTCTACTTGACTAGCTCGTTGAATCAAAGATGGTTAAGTTTCCTAGCCATAGACATGAGTTGTCATTTGATTAACGGGATCACATCATTAGAGAATGATGTGATTGACTTGACCCATTCCGTTAGCTTAGCACTTGATCGTTTAGTATGTTGCTATTGCTTTCTTCATGACTTATACATGTTCCTATGACTATGAGATTATGCAACTCCCGAATACCGGAGGAACACTTTGTGTGCTACCAAACGTCACAACCTAATTGGGTGATTATAAAGGTGCTCTACAGGTGTCTCCGATGGTACTTGTTGAGTTGGCATAGATCAAGATTAGGATTTGTCACTCCGATTGTCGGAGAGGTAATTCTGGGCCCTCTCGGTAATGCACATCACTATAAGCCTTGCAAGCAATGTGACTAATGAGTTAGTTGCGGGATGATGCATTACATAACGAGTAAAGAGACTTGCCGGTAACGAGATTGAACTAGGTATTGAGATACGGACGATCGAATCTCGGGCAAGTAACATACCGATAACAAAGGGAACAACGTATGTTGTTATGCGGTTTGACCGATAAAGATCTTCGTAGAATATGTGGGAGCCAATATGAGCATCCAGGTTCCGCTATTGGTTATTGACCGGAGACGTGTCTCGGTCATGTCTACATAGTTCTCAAACCCGTAGGGTCCGCACTCTTAAAGTTTGATGACGATCGGTATTATGAGTTTTTGCGTTTTGATGTACCGAAGGTAGTTCGGAGTCCCGGATATGATCACGGACATGACGAGGAGTCTCGAAATGGTCGGGACATAAAGATCGATATATTGGATGACTATGTTCAGACACCGGAAAGGTTTCGGGAGGTTTCGGACATTTACCGGAGTACCGGGGGGTTACCGGAGCCGCCCGGGGGGTTATTGGGCCTTATGGGCCCAAGTGCAGGAAGAGGAGAGGCGGCCAGCTAGGGGAGCGCGCCCCCCCTAGCCTAAACTGAATTGGACTAGGGGGCCGGCCCCCCTTTCCTTCTTCTCCTCCCCTTCCTTCCCCTCTCCTACTAGGACTAGGAAAGAGGGGGGATCCTACTTGGAGTAGGATTGCCCCCCTTGGGCGCGCCTCCTCCTCCTTGGCCGCCCCCTCCTCCCCTTGCTCCTTTATATACGGAGGAGGGGGGCACCTCTAGACACAACAATTGATCTCTTGATCTCTTAGCCGTGTGCGGTGCCCCCCTCCACCATATTCCACCTTGGTCATATCGTAGCGGTGCTTAGGCGAAGCCCTGCGTCAGTAGCAACATCGTCACCGTCATGATGCCGTCGTGCTGACGGAACTCTCCCGTGAAGCTCTGCTGGATTGGAGTTCGCGGGACGTCATCGAGCTGAACGTGTGCTGAACTCGGAGGTGCCATACGTTCGGTACTTGGATCGGTCCGATCGTGAAGACGTACGACTACATCAACCGCGTTGTGCTAACGCTTCCGCTTTTGGTCTACGAGGGTACGTGGACAACACTCTCCCCTCTCGTTGCTATGCATCACCATGATCCTGTGTGTGCGTAGGAATTTTTTTTGAAATTACTACGTTCCCCAACATTACCTCCATAACATTGTGCACCCCGTCTCCTGTTACCACCGATCCTATACGCACAGTTCCTAGACGCACAGTTCGGGACCACCGAACCTAGGTAAACATTGTGTTCCCCGTCTCCTGTTACCACCGATCCTAGACGCACAGTTCGGGACCCCCTACCCGAGATCCACCGGTTTTGACACCGACATTGGTGCTTTCATTGAGAGTTTTGTTGTGCCGTCGTCAGAAGGATTGATGACTCGCCTTGTCGTCAAGGAAAATATCACCTCCGGAGGAGCCCTGGCGCCAGCCCAAACCCTCCGACTGGGCGGCTTCGTCATGACCGCATGTTCGGCCCTTAAGCCGACGATGACCTCTCGGGTCATCGAAAATCGCCTCCCCGTTGATCCCGAATACTCCGAAAGGATGGATCCGACGGAGCTATCGTCCCAAAACAAACTCCTAGATCGCATCACCGCCTTGGGAGTCGCCACAGACTACGATCGGATTGGGCTTAAACCCGACCAGAGAGAGATTAAAACTCCACCGATCACCCACCAGATAGCGGTAGTCGAGGAGCAAGACAACTCTTCCTCTATGTTGAGGACGAACTATGTTCGCATCTCCGATCTCGAAGCGCCAGATACCCTCCGGCAGAAAGACGCGCCTTGTTCTCCGGACATAGAATCGGATGGCAAGCCCAAAAATTCAGTTGATTTCTCGGAGCCCGAACTGTTAAGTCCGGAAGATCTTCTGACTCCGGATCCAAAGTTGGGCTAGGGTTCGGATTTAAAGCAGTGCTCTCATGAGCATACAACATCAGTCTCAGGAAACGGTCCATCACTTCTGGGCCAGCTTCCTCCTTGTGAAAAACAAGATTAAAGATTGCCGTGACGAAGACGTGATCTCAGCGTTCCACAACAACTACACGGACGAAGGAGTCCTTAACGCCATCAGTCGACGTCACATACCACACTTCGCTGACTTGGAAACTATCGTACAAATGTACAGCGTAATGGAGAGCGCCTGGGAAACTCAGGCGGCTCGCTGGGACTCATCGGTCCCCACTCCACCTCCCGTTCAGGTGAAAAGGGTGCACCCTCATGGCACGCCCGGTCCAATAATAAAGAAATATAAGCCCATTATGGGGCATGGAACCGTTCTGGAAGGATGGCTCCATCGGCCACGCAAAATACACACAACACCGGATAAGCCGCCAACCCACGGCCTTAGAGCATGTTGGGTACTCCGGCAAGTGGCCAAGAGCGGCGAGGATATCCTCACCCAGAATACCCCAGAACAACACCCCCTAGAAGACAACAACCTTAAATTATTGACGGTCTTCGAGACATTTGCGTCAAACAATAGGCGCAAAAGGGCAATCCGCGAACTCGCCAAAGTCTGCCAAATCGCAGCAATAAACCCTTGGAACGACACGGCTATAACTTTTAATGCCGGTGACGAACCAAAATACAGGACAGTCCGAGCACCAGTCGCCCTAGTCCTCAGTCCAATTGTGGACGGCTTTCAGCTCACCAAGTTCCTCATGGACGGAGACAGTGTACTAAACCTCATTTATGAGGACACACTCCACAAAATGGAAATAGACAGGAGCCGCATCGAGCAAAGCAGCACGACATTCCGAGGAATCATTCCTAGTCGGGAGGCACGATGTGCGGGTAAAATCACACTTGACGTGGTATTCGGCACGCCGGTGAATTATCGGTCCAAAGAGATAACCTTCCAAGTGGCCCCTTTCAACAGCGGATATCACGCTCTCTTGGGGCGAGAAGCATTTACACGCTTCCAAGATATACCTCACTACGGGTATATGAAGCTTAAGATGCCGAGGTCCAATGGCATAATTACTCTCGCCAGTGATCTGAACATAGCACTCCGCACCGAAAACAAAACCGCATCCCTAGCCCTTGAGGCATTATCTGAGGCCCTCACGACCGAAGAATTAACCGCACTGCGCTCCACGGTGGACAGGGACGACATGATCCTAGACAAGCAGCCCAAATCCACCTCCTTCAAACCGGCAGAAGAAATAGTCAAATTCCAAGTCCATCCAACGGACCCCAAGAAGACAGCATCCATTGGTGCACAACTAGACCCAACGGTCGACGCCGCGCTCCGAGAGTTCCTGTGCGAGAACTGGGATATATTTTCCTGGCACCCCTCTGATATGCCAGGAATCCCGCGCGAGTTGGCCGAACACAACCTCAATATATTGAAGGGATACAAGCCGGTCAAGTAGACACTGCGGCGTTTTTCCGAACCCAAACGTCAAGCTATGGGGGAAGAGTTAGCCAAGTTAATTGAAGCCGGATTCATTAGAGAAATAAAACACCCGGACTGGCTGGCAAACCTGGTGATGGTGCCAAAGAAGGACAAATCCTGGCGCTTGTGCGTCAATTTCAAAGACCTCAATAAGGCCTTCCCTAAGGATCCCTTCCCCCTCCCCCGCATTGACCAGATCATTGACGCTACCGCAGGGCACGACTCACTGTTCTTCCTCGACGCGTATTCCGGATACCATGAAATCAAAATGAAGGAGTCTGACCAAGCCGCAACGGCATTCATCACCCCATGTGGGCCATTCTGCTTCAACACCATGCCTTTCGGGCTCAAAAACGCCACTTACCAACGCATGATTCAAACATGCTTGGAGAAACAGATCGGCAAAACAGTTGAAGCATACGTGGATGACGTCGTCATCAAAACCAAACACGTCGAGTCGTTGATTGACGATTTACATCTTACATTCGACAACCTCCGTACATACGACATTAAGCTGAATCCGGAAAAATGTGTTTTCGGCGTTCCTGCCAGAAAACAACTGGGCTTCATTGTTTCCAATAGAGGAATTGAGGCCAACCAGCCAAAATCCGAGCTTTGTCACAACTGGCTACGCCAACAGATCTTAAACAGGTCCAAAAGCTGGCAGGATGTGTGGTAGCTTTAAGCCGCTTTATCTCCAGATTGGGAGAAAAAGCCTTGCCACTATACCGCCTTCTTCGACGCACCGACCACTTCGAGTGGACGGATGCGGCAACGGCCGGACTGGAGGAAATAAAGGCCCTTCTGGCAAGTAACCCAATCCTGGCCGCGCCGAACACTGGCGGACCCATGTTATTATATATATCAGCAACACACCAGGTGGTGAGCGCCATGCTTGCCGTCGAGTGAGAACAGGACAGACACAAATACCCGCTTCAGAAGCCTATATACTACGTGTCCACTGTCCTCACACCATGGAAATCCCGGTACCCTCATTACCAAAAGATAGCATACACGGTCTTCATGGCGTCCCGGAAGCTACGACACTACTTTCAGGAGTGCTCGATCACGGTGGCTTCCGTAGTACCACTAAACGACATAATAAACAACCGCGATGCTACGGTCCGGATTGCCAAATGGGCCATTGAGCTCCTTCCATTTGACATTACATATAAACCGCGTCGAGCCATTAAATCCCAAGTACTGGCTGATTTCTTTGCCGAATGGACAGAGGCTGAACTCCCTAAAGAGTACGGCATGTATTCCAACTGGGTCATGTATTTCGATGGTTCCAAAATGCTGGCAGGGTTAGGAGCGGGTGTCGTGTAAACGTCCCCCACCGGAGACGTAATTCAATACGTACTCCAAATATTATATATAGACTCCAACAACGCAGCCGAATATGAGGCCTTATTACACGGACTTCGGATGGCCGTCTCCATGGGCATACAACGCCTGGAAGTGCGCGGGGATTCAAACCTCGCAATATCTCAAATAAATGGAGACTTTGATGCCAAAGATCCAAAGATGGCAGCTTATCGTAATGCCGTTCTCAAAATTTTAGCCCGATTCGAGGGGCTCGAGTTCCATCATGTGGCTTGAGAAGGCAATCAAGCGGCGGATATCCTCGCTCGCATCGGCGCTAAGCGCGACCCCGTCCCACCTAATATCTTTCTGGAAAGGCTTTTTAAGCCTTCCGTGGTGTGGCAAGGGGAGAGCAGCAACACCAGTCCGGATCCGACCACATCCCCAGATCCCTAACGCACTGACATCATCGGAGGCTCATCCACCAAAATAACACTGTCGGCCCATCTTATAATGGAAGTCATCGCTGCATGGACAGAACCCTTCTTGGCCTACCTTGATAGGCGGGAGCTCCCTGAGGACTAGAATGAGGCTCGCCGCATTGTCCGGCGCTCTAAAGCCTACAAGGTTCATGAAGGAGAACTCTACAAAAAAAGTGCTACCAGAGTACTTCAAAGATGTATCTCCGAGGAGGAGGGCGGCAGCTCTTGGCAGAAATTCACGCCGGCCTCGGTGGCCACCACACCGCGGCTCGGGCCCTTGTAAGCAAGGCTTTCCGTACAGGCTTCTATTGGCCCATGGCCCGAGCAGACGCACATGACCTCGTCGAACATTGCGTCGGATGCCAAATCTTCACCAACCAAAGTCATATGCCCCCCACTGCCCTCCAAACCATCCCCATCACCTGGCCTTTTGCGGTCTGGGGATTGGATATGGTTGGACCCCTTAAAGGTGGAAGCCACAAGAAGAAATATCTGCTCGTCATGGTAGATAAATTCACTAAGTGGATAGAGGCCAAACCGGTCAAAACGGCCGAGGCCGGACCAGTGATAGACTTTATCCGGCGTTGTACACCGTTATGGTGTTCCACACAACATCATCACTGATAATGGCTCCAACTTTACAGCTAACGAAGTGAAAAATTGGTGCGCCAATATAGGCATTAAGCTCGATTACGCCTCCGTCTATCACTCACAAACAAATGGTCAGGTCGAACGAGCCAACGGTCTTATTATGAGCGGCATTAAACCCAGACTAGTGCGGTCTTTGAAAGAGTCAGACAAGCACTGGGTGGAGGAGCTCGACTCCCTACTTTGGGGGCTGTGGACCACGCCCAATCGCACTACCGGACACACACCTTTTTTCATGGTGTACGGTGCAGAGGCTGTGCTACCCTGCGACATTATTCATGACTCACCTCGAGTACGCATGTATGAAGAGAGAGAGGCCGAGCTAGATCGGCAGGACAGCTTAGATGCCCTGGAGGAGGAGAGCGACGTTGCAAAGGCCCGTTCCGCATTTTATCAACAGCATGCCCGAAGATATCAAAGCAGAGAAGTACGGGCCAAGACTTATAATATTGGCGAACTAGTTATGCGCTTGCCAGAGAAGAAAAAGGACAAACTCAAGCCCAAGTGGGAGGGTCCCTTCATCATTGACGAAGTTCTCACCGGAGGAGCGTACCGCCTGCGCGATGCCTCAGACAACTGCTTAGAGCCGAACCCATGGAACGCGGCCAGACTCCAAAGATTCTACGCTTAGCGCCGAACTCTTTGTTCGTCTCCTTATCCCTCTTGTTTCCATTATTTTCCTCTCTTTTTTGCTTTTTTTCTTTTCTAGCCTTAAAGCCTTCGTGCGGCTCAACCGCGCACTTGTGACGTATACATACTCAAATATGTACATCCACCATACCTGGGGGCTTCTTTAATAGAAGCTTATTAATATTATTTTTCGAGCATCAAGCTCATCACATATGCGCGTTTTTCCCATATGAACCTTTTCTACACCATTATATGCATCGATATGACTAAAGTTTTGGCCAAGCTGGGTTGCCTGGCTCCTGTGCTTATGCCCTACGTTCCCGTCAGTTCGGCTAGGGCATAAAGGGAGCACCTCTGCGATTGTTACTGCCGGGTCATCCGGATGTGTACCTCAGACTGGGTGAAGCCGAAAGCTAGCGTTCTTAAGGGAATATTCGGTCGGTGGATTAAAGATGTTTTTTACATTCATTCCATTAGGAACCCCCAGATGTTACTTATACTACGATTGTCCCAATCACAGTTCGGACATGCATTCTTACGCATGCACACCCCGGGAAAGGAACCCTTAACGGAACTATTCTCTCTGGAAGATGTTTCTTACACTTTCAGTGTAATATAACATAACTAGTAGGATACTTGTCTGTTCAAGCAACTATGACCCCTACGCCTAGTTTCCAAGCATACCCCGGTCTACTCGGCCGTGCGGGTATTCGGAAACACTCCGCGTCCTTGGGCCCAGAGGTCGAAGTGAAAAGGTCTGCCATGACAAGCTTTTTACAATTCAGCTAGAGTTACATATGAAAAGGAAAGTACATAATCATTTAAGACTCAAAAACTTCCTGTTCTATGCCGTCCAGCAGGCTATCTAATTTGCAATGGTGGCCACCTCTACTTGGTTATATACCAAACTAACGGGAATTTCCTTCCCATCTGACCCTAGAGGCCCGACCCGAGCCATATGATTTGGATCAAGCTTGGTATACCGTGTTTTCACCATGGCCCAGGCCTCTCGTGCACCCTCTCGGCAGGCTGATATCTTCCATAATCGGATACGCCGCCGCGCTCCCTTGTATAGCTCCACGAGCTCCTTCATTCTTCCTGGAGAGGAGGCGGACGGTCATAAAGCCTTGGCAACACTCCGGATTGCCTACCGCGTGATGTCTACTACTCAACCTTCTCCTTGTAGACATTGTTGGCCCTCCAAGTGCAGAGGTTTGTAGGACAGTAGCAAATTTCCCTCAAGTGGATGACCTAAGGTTTATCAATCCATGGGAGGCGTAGGTTGAAGATGGTCTCTCTCAAATAACCCTGCAACCAAATAACAAAGAGGCTCTTATGTCCCCAACACACCCAATACAATGGTAAATTGTATAGGTGCACTAGTTCGTCGAAGAGATGGTGATACAAGTGCAATAAGGATGGTAGATATAGATTTTTGTAATCTGAAAATATAAAAACAGCAAGGTAACTAATGATAAAAGTGAGCGTAAACGGTATTGCAAAGCTAGGAAACAAGGCCTAGGGTTCATACTTTCACTAGTGCAAGTTCTCTCAACAATAATAACATAATCGGATCATATAACTATCCCTCAACATGCAACAAAGAGTCACTCCAAAGTCACTAATAGCGGAGAACAAATGAAGAGATTATTGTAGGGTACGAAACCACCTCAAAGTTATCCTTTCTAATCGATCTATTCAAGAGACCGTAGTAAAATAACACGAAGCTATTCTTTCCGTTCGATCTATCATAGAGTTCGTACTAGAATAACACCTTAAGACACAAATCAACCAAAACCCTAATGTCACCTAGATACTCCAATGTCACCTCAAGTATCCGTGGGTATGATTATACGATATGCATCACACAATCTCAGATTCATCTATTCCACCAACACAAAGAACTTCAAAGAGTGCCCCAAAGCTTCTAACGGAGAGTCGAGAAGAAAACGTGTGCCAACCCCTATGCATAGGTTCATGGGCGGAACCCGCAAGTTGATCACCAAAACATACATCAAGTGGGTCACGTGATTGTTGGGAATCGTAGCATAATTTAAAATTTTCCTACGCTCACCAAGATGCATATATGGAGTCTACTAGCAATGAGGGAAAGGAGTGGATCTACATACCCTTGTAGATCGCGAGCGGAAGCGTTCCAATGAACGTGGATGACGGAGTCGTACTCGCCGTGATCCAAATCACCGATGACCGAGTGCCGAACGTACGGCACCTCCGCGTTCAACACACGTACGGTGCAGCGACGTCTCCTCCTTCTTGATCCAGCAAGGGGGGAGGAGAGGTTGATGGAGATCCAACAGCACGACGGTGTGGTGGTGGATGTAGCGGGTCTCCGGCAGGGCTTCGCCGAGCTTCTGCGAGAGAGAGAGAGGTGTTGCAGGGGAGGAGGGAGGCGCCCAAGGCTGTTGTGTTGCTGCCCTCCCTTCCCCCCACTATATATAGGGCCAGGGGAGAGGGGGGCGCAGCCTTGCCCCTTCCTCCAAGGAAGGGTGCGGCCAGGGGGGGAGTCCTTCCCCCCCAAGGCACCTCGGAGGTGCCTTCCCCCTTTAGGACTCTCCCCTTTTTTTATCTCTTGCGCATGGGCCTCTTGGGGCTGGTGCCCTTGGCCCATATAGGCCAAGGCGCACCCCTTACAGCCCATGTGGCTCCCCGGGGCTGGTGGACCCCTTTGGTGGACCCCCGGACCCCTTTCGGCACTCCCGGTACAATACCGATAAAGCGCGAAACTTTTCCGGCGACCAAAATAAGACTTCCCATATATAAATATTTACCTCCGGACCACTCCGGAACCTCTCGTGACATCCGGGATCTCATCCGGGACTCCGAACAACTTTCGGGTTTCTGCATACATATATCTCTACAACCCTAGCGTCACCGGACCTTAAGTGTGTAGACCCTACGGGTTCGGGAGACATGCAGACATGACCGAGACGCCTCTCCGGTCAATAACCAACAGCGGGATCTGGATACCCATGTTGGCTCCCACATGTTCCACGATGATATCATCGGATGAACCACGGTGTCGAGGATTCAATCAATCCGTATGCAATTCCCTTTGTCAATCGGTATGTTACTTGCCCGAGATTCGATCGTCGGTATCCCAATACCTTGTTCAATCTCGTTACCGGCAAGTCTCTTTACTCGTACCGCAATGCATGATCCCGTGACTAACGCCTTAGTCACATTGAGCTCATTATGATGATGCATTACCGAGTGGGCCCAGAGATACCTCTCCGTCACACGGAGTGACAAATCCCAGTCTCGATCCGTGCCAACCCAACAGACACTTTCGGAGATACCCGTAATGCACCTTTATAGTCACCCAGTTACGTTGTGACGTTTGGCACACCCAAAGCACTCCTACGGTATCCGGGAGTTGCACGATCTCATGGTCTAAGGAAAAGATACTTGACATTGGAAAAGCTCTAGCAAACGAAACTACACGATCTTTTATGCTATGCTTAAGTTGGGTCTTGTCCATCACATCATTCTCCTAATGATGTGATCCCGTTATCGATGACATCCAATGTCCATAGCCAGGAAACCATGACTATCTGTTGATCAACGAGCTAGTCAACTAGAGGCTTACTAGGGACAGGTTGTGGTCTATGTATTCACACATGTATTACGATTTTCGGACAATACAATTATAGCATGAATAATAGACTATTATCATGAACAAAGAAATATAATAATAACCTTTTATTATTGCCTCTAGGGCATATTTCCAATAGTCTCCCACTTGCACTAGAGTCAATAATCTAGTTACATTGTGATGAATCGAACACCCATTGCATCCTGGTGTTGATCATGTTTTACCCTGGGGGAGGTTTAGTCAACGGATCTGCTACATTCAGGTCCGTATGTACTTTACAAATATCTATGTCTCCATTTTGAACACTTTCACGAATGGAGTTGAAGCGACGCTTGATATGCCTGGTCTTCCTGTGAAACCTGGGCTCCTTCGCAAGGGCAATAGCTCCAGTGTTGTCACAGAAGAGAGTCATCGGGCCCGATGCATTGGGAATCACCCCTAGGTCGGTAATGAACTCCTTCATCCAGACTGCTTCCTGTGCTGCCTCCGAGGCTGCCATGTACTCCGCTTCACATGTAGATCCCGCCACGACACTTTGCTTGCAACTGCACCAGCTTACTGCTCCTCCATTCAAAATATACACGTATCCGGTTTGTGACTTCGAGTCATCCAGATCTGTGTCGAAGCTAGCGTCGACGTAACCCTTTACGACGAGCTCTTCATCACCTCCATAAACGAGAAACATATCCTTAGTCCTTTTCAGGTACTTCAGGATATTCATGACCGCTGTCCAGTGTTCCTTGCCGGGATTACTTTGGTACCTTCCTACCAAACTTACGGCAAGGTTTACATCAGGTCTGGTACACAGCATGGCATACATAATAGACCCTATGGCCGAGGCATAGGGGATGACACTCATCTCTTCTATATCTTCTGCCGTGGTCGGGCATTGAGCCGTGCTCAATTGCACACCTTGCAATACAGGCAAGAACCCCTTCTTGGACTGATCCATACTGAACTTCTTCAATATCTTGTCAAGGTATGTACTCTGTGAAAGACCAATGAGGCGTCTTGATCTATCTCTATAGATCTTGATGCCTAATATATAAGCAGCTTCTCCAAGGTCCTTCATTGAAAAACACTTATTCAAATAGGCCTTAATACTTTCCAAGAATTCTATATCATTTCCCATCAATAGTATGTCATCCACATATAATATGAGAAATGCTACAGAGCTCCCACTCACTTTCTTGTAAACACAGGCTTCTCCATAAGTCTGTGTAAACCCAAACGCTTTGATCATCTCATCAAAGCGAATGTTCCAACTCCGAGATGCTTGCACCAACCCATAGATTGAGCGCTGGAGCTTGCATACTTTGTTAGCATTCTTAGGATCGACAAAACCTTCCGGCTGCATCATATACAACTCTTCCTTAAGGAAGCCATTAAGGAATGCCGTTTTGACGACCATCTGCCATATCTCATAATCATAGTATGCGGCAATTGCTAACATGATTCGGATGGACTTCAGCTTCGCTACGGGTGAGAAAGTCTCATCGTAGTCAACCCCTTGAACTTGTCGATAACCCTTAGCGACAAGTCGAGCTTTGTAGATGGTCACATTACCATCCGCGTCCGTCTTCTTCTTAAAGATCCATTTGTTTTCTATGGCTCGCCGCTCATCGGGCAAGTCAGTCAAAGTCCATACTTTGTTTTCATACATGGATTCTATCTCGGATTTCATGGCTTCTAGCCATTTGTCGGAATCCGGGCCCGCCATCGCTTCTTCATAGTTCGAAGGTTCATCGTTGTCTAACAACATGATTTCCAGGACAGGGTTGCCGTACCACTCTGGTGCGGAACGTGTCCTTGTGGACCTACGAAGTTCAGTAACTTGATATGAAGCTTCATGATCATCATCATTAACTTCCTCCCCAGTCGGTGTAGGCACCACAGGAACATTTTCCCGCACTGCGCTACTTTCCGGTTCGGAAGGGGTGACTATCACCTCATCAAGTTCCACTTTCCTCCCACTCAATTCTTTCGAGAGAAACTCCTTCTCTAGAAAGGACCCGTTCTTGGCAACGAAGATCTTGCCTTCGGATCTGAGGTAGAAGGTATACCCAACGGTTTCCTTAGGGTATCCTATGAAGACGCATTTTTCCGATTTGGGTTCGAGCTTTTCAGGTTGAAGTTTCTTGACATAAGCATCGCATCCCCAAACTTTTAGAAACGACAGCTTAGGTTTCTTCCCAAACCATAATTCATACGGTGTCGTCTCAACGGATTTCGACGGAGCCCTATTTAAAGTGAATGCGGCAGTCTCTAAAGCATAACCCCAAAATGAGAGCGGTAAGTCGGTAAGAGACATCATAGATCGCACCATATCCAATAGAGTGCGATTACGACGTTCGGACACACCATTTCTCTGAGGTGTTCCAGGCGGCGTGAGTTGTGAAACTATTCCACATTTCCTTAAGTGTGCACCAAACTCGTGACTTAAATATTCTCCACCACGATCTGATCGTAGGAATTTTATTCTCCTGTCACGTTGATTCTCAACTTCACTCTGAAATTCCTTGAACTTTTCAAAGGTTTCAGACTTGTGTTTCATTAGGTAGACATATCCATATCTACTTAAATCATCAGTGAGAGTGAGAACATAACGATATCCTCCGCGAGCCTCAACACTCATTGGACCACACACATCGGTATGTATGATTTCCAATAAGTTGGTTGCTCGCTCCATTGTTCCAGAGAACGGAGTCTTGGTCATCTTACCCATGAGGCATGGTTCGCACGTGTCAAATGATTCGTAATCAAGAGACTCCAAAAGTCCATCTGCATGGAGCTTCTTCATGCGCTTGACACCAATGTGACCAAGGCGGCAGTGCCACAAGTATGTGGGACTATCGTTATCAACTTTACATCTTTTGGTATTCACACTATGAACATGTGTAACATCACGTTCGAGATTCATCAAAAATAAACCATTGACCAGCGGGGCATGACCATAAAACATCTCTCTCAAATAAATAGAACAACCATTATTCTCGGGTTTAAATGAGTAGCCATCTCGAATTAAACGAGATCCAGATACAATGTTCATGCTCAAAGCTGGCACTAAATAACAATTATTGAGGTTTAAAACTAATCCCGTGGGTAGATGCAGAGGTAGTGTGCCGACGGCGATCACATCGACCTTGGAACCATTCCCGACGCGCATCGTCACCTCGTCCTTTGCCAGTCTCCGTTTATTCCGTAGTTCCTGCTTTGAGTTACAAATATGAGCAACCGCACCGGTATCAAATACCCAGGAGCTACTACGAGTACTGGTAAGGTACACATCAATTACTTGTATATCACATATACCTTGGGTGTTGCCGGCCTTCTTCTTGTCCGCTAAATATTTGGGGCAGTTCCGCTTCCAGTGACCACTTCCCTTGCAATAAAAGCACTCAGTCCCGGGCTTGGGTCCATTCTTTGACTTCTTCCCAGTAACTGGTTTACCGGGCGCGGCAACTCCCTTGCCGTCCTTCTTGAAGTTCTTCTTACCCTTGCCCTTCTTGAACTTGGTGGTTTTATTCACCATCAACACTTGATGTTCTTTTCCGATCTCCCCTTCCGCTGATTTCAGCATTGAATATACCTCGGGAATGGTCTTTTCCATCCCCTGCATATTGTAGTTCATCACAAAGCTCTTGTAGCTTGGTGGAAGCGACTGGAGGATTCTGTCAATGACCGCGTCATCCGGGAGATTAACTCCCAGCTGAGACAAGCGGTTGTGCAACCCAGACATTCTGAGTATGTGCTCACTAACAGAACTGTTCTCCTCCATTTTACAGCTGAAGAACTTGTCGGAGACATCATATCTCTCGACCCGGGCATGAGCTTGAAAAACCAGTTTCAGCTCCTCGAACATCTCATATGCTCCATGTTTCTCAAAACGCTTTTGGAGACCCGGTTCTAAGCTGTAAAGCATGCCGCACTGAACGAGGGAGTAATCATCAGCACGTGATTGCCAAGCGTTCATAACGTCTTGGTTCTGTGGGATTGGTGCATCACCTAGCGGTGCTTCTAAGACATAATCTTTCTTGGCTACTATGAGGATGAGCCTCAGGTTCCGGACCCAGTCCGTATAGTTGCTGCCATCATCTTTCAGCTTGGTTTTCTCTAGGAACGCGTTGAAATTGAGGACAACGTTGGCCATTTGATCTACAATACATAGTGTAAAGATTTTAGACTAAGTTCATGATAATTGAGTTCATCTAATCAAATTATTTAATGAACTCCCACTCAGATAGACATCCCTCCAGTCATCTAAGTGAAACATGATCCGAGTTCAACTAGGCCGTGTCCGATCATCACGTGAGACGACTAGTCAAGATCGGTGAACATCTCCATGTTGATCGTATCTTCTATACGACTCATGCTCGACCTTTCGGTCCTCCGTGTTCCGAGGCCATGTCTGTACATGCTAGGCTCGTCAAGTCAACCTAAGTGTATTGCGTGTGTTCCGAGGCCATGTCTGTACATGCTAGGCTCGTCAACACCCGTTGTATTCGAACGTAAGAATCTATCACACCCGATCATCACGTGGTGCTTCGAAACGACGAACCTTCGTAACGGTGCACAGTTAGGGTGAACACTTTCTTGAAATTATTATAAGGGATCATCCTACTTGCTTCCGTCGTTCTAAGCAAATAAGATGCAAAAAACATGATAAACATCACATGCAATCAAATAGTGACATGATATGGCCAATATCATCATGCTCCTTTGATCCCCATCTTCGGGGCACCATGATCATCTTTGTCACCGGCATGACACCATGATCTCCATCATCATGATCTCCATCATTGTGTCTTCATGAAGTCGTCACGCCAACGATTACTTCTACTTCTATGGCTAACGCGTTTAGCAATAAAGTAAAGTAATTTACATGGAGTTATTCAATGACTCGCAGGTCATACAAAATAATAAAGACAACTCCTATGGCTCCTGCCGGTTGTCATACTCATCGACATGCAAGTCGTGATTCCTATTACAAGAATATGATCAATCTCATACATCACATATATCATTCATCACATCTTCTGGCCATATCACATCACATAGCACTTGCTGCAAAAACAAGTTAGACGTCCTCTAATTGTTGTTGCAAGTTTTTACATGGTTTGTAGGTTTCTAGCAAGAACGTTTCTTACCTACGTATGACCACAACGTGATTTGCCAATTTCTATTTACCCTTCATAAGGACCCTTTTCATCGAATCCGTTTGGACTAAAGTAGGAGAGACAGACACCCGCTAGCCACCTTATGCATCTAGTGCATGTCAGTCGGTGGAACCTGTCTCACGTAAGTGTACGTGTAAGGTCGGTCCGGGCCGCTTCATCCTACAATGCCGCCGAAACAAGAAAAGACTAGTAGCGGCAAGAAGAATTGGCAAACTCAACGCCCACAACTTCTTTGTGTTCTACTCGTGCATAGTAACTACGCATAGACCTGGCTCATGATGCCACTGTTGGGAATCGTAGCATAATTTAAAATTTTCCTACGCTCACCAAGATGCACCTATGGAGTCTACTAGCAACGAGGGGAAAGGAGTGGATCTACATACCCTTGTAGATCGTGAGCGGAAGCGTTCCAATGAACGTGGATGACGGAGTCGTACTCGCCGTGATCCAAATCACCGATGACCGAGTGCCGAACGTACGGCACCTCCGCGTTCAACACACGTACGGTGCAGCGACGTCTCCTCCTTCTTGATCCAGCAAGGGGGGAGGAGAGGTTGATGGAGATCCAACAGCACGACGGTGTGGTGGTGGATGTAGCGGGTCTCCGGCAGGGCTTCGCCGAGCTTCTGCGAGAGAGAGAGAGAGGTGTTGCAGGGGAGGAGGGAGGCGCCCAAGGCTGTTGTGTTGCTGCCCTCCCTTCCCCCCACTATATATAGGGCCAGGGGAGAGGGGGGGCGCAGCCTTGCCCCTTCCTCCAAGGAAGGGTGCGGCCAGGGGGGAGTCCTTCCCCCCCAAGGCACCTCGGAGGTGCCTTCCCCCTTTAGGACTCTCCCCTTTTTTTTATCTCTTGCGCATGGGCCTCTTGGGGCTGGTGCCCTTGGCCCATATAGGCCAAGGCGCACCCCTTACAGCCCATGTGGCCCCCCGGGGCTGGTGGACCCTTTTGGTGGACCCCCGGACCCCTTTCGGCACTCCCGGTACAATACCGATAAAGCGCGAAACTTTTCCGGCGACCAAAATAAGACTTCCCATATATAAATCTTTACCTCCGGACCACTCCGGAACCTCTCGTGACGTCCGGGATCTCATCCGGGACTCCGAACAACTTTCGGGTTTCCGCATACATATATCTCTACAACCCTAGCGTCACCGGACCTTAAGTGTGTAGACCCTACGGGTTCGGGAGACATGCAGACATGACCGAGACGCCTCTCCGGTCAATAACCAACAGCGGGATCTGGATACCCATGTTGGCTCCCACATGTTCCACGATGATATCATCGGATGAACCACGGTGTCGAGGATTCAATCAATCCGTATGCAATTCCCTTTGTCAATCGGTATGTTACTTGCCCGAGATTCGATCGTCGGTATCCCAATACCTTGTTCAATCTCGTTACTGGCAAGTCTCTTTACTCGTACCGCAATGCATGATCCCGTGACTAACGCCTTAGTCACATTGAGCTCATTATGATGATGCATTACCGAGTGGGCCCAGAGATACCTCTCCGTCACACGGAGTGACAAATCCCAGTCTCGATCCGTGCCAACCCAACAGACACTTTCGGAGATACCCGTAATGCACCTTTATAGTCACCCAGTTACGTTGTGACGTTTGGCACACCCAAAGCACTCCTACGGTATCCGGGAGTTGCACGATCTCATGGTCTAAGGAAAAGATACTTGACATTGGAAAAGCTCTAGCAAACGAAACTACACGATCTTTTATGCTATGCTTAAGTTGGGTCTTGTCCATCACATCATTCTCCTAATGATGTGATCCCGTTATCAATGACATCCAATGTCCATAGTCAGGAAACCATGACTATCTGTTGATCAACGAGCTAGTCAACTAGAGGCTTACTAGGGACAGGTTGTGGTCTATGTATTCACACATGTATTACGATTTCCGGAGAATACAATTATAGCATGGATAATAGACTATTATCATGAACAAAGAAATATAATAATAGCCTTTTATTATTGCCTCTAGGGCATATTTCCAACAGTGATATCCCATTGTCACCACAGATAAGCATGGCAATACATACATCAATTGTTCTCAAATCCTGAAAGACTCAATCCGACAAGATAACTTCAAAGGGAAAACTCAATCCATTACAAGAGAGTAGAGGGGGAGAAACATCATAAGATCCAACTATAATAGCAAAGCTCGCGATACATCAAGATCGTACCACCTCAAGAACACGAGAGAGAGAGAGAGAGAGAGAGATCAAACACATAGCTACTGGTACATACCCTCAGCCCCGAGGGTGAACTACTCCCTCCTCGTCATGGAGAGCGCCGGGATGATGAAGATGGCCATCGGTGAGGGATCCCCCCTCCGGCATGGTGCCGAAACAGGGTCCCGATTGGTTTTCGGTGGCTCTGGAGGTTTGCGGTGGCGGAACTCCCGATCTATTCTGCTCCTAGAAGGTTTTAGGGTATATTGGTATATATAGGAGGAAGAAATACGTCAGGGGAGCCACGAGGGGCCCACGAGGGTGGAGGGCGCGCCCAGGGGGTGGGTGCGCCCCCCTGCCTCGTGCCCTCCTCGTTGATCCCCTGACACTCCAAGTCCCCTGGATTGCTTCCGTTCCAAAAATAACGTTCCCGAAGGTTTCGTTCCGTTTGGACTCCATTTGATATTCCTTTTCTGCGAAACACTGAAACAAGGAGAAAAACAGAAACTGGCATTGGGCTCTGGGTTAATAGGTTAGTCCCAAAAATAATATAAAAGTGCATAGTAAAGCCCATTAAACATCCAAAATAGATAATATAATATCATGAATACTTCATAAATTATAGATACGTTGGAGAGGTATCAGCATCCCCAAGCTTAATTCATGCTCGTCCTCGAGTAGGTAAATGATAAAAGAAATAATTTATGAAGTGTGAATGCTAGCAGGTGCACAAGTTTGATCAATGATAATTTCAATCACCTTTTCTAGCATCATCATATGTCATAACAGTAGCTCATCTCATAAAACTTTTCATGATCAAGTAACAAACTATTCACATGTTAAAGTATAGATCATAAACTTTCCTGAAAACTAACAAACAGTGCTCTTAGTCATCAAACAATTGCAATTCATCTTATTTTCAGGAACAGTCTATGTCAGAGCTTTGATTTAGCAAACTCCACATACTCAACTATCATATAGTCTTTCACAAGTGCTAACACTCACGCGATATTTATGGGTTCAAAGTTTTAATCAGACACAGAGAAAGATAGGGGCTTATAGATTCGCCTCCCAACCTTTTACCTCAAGGGTAATGTCAACAATAATAGTTCATGATGCCTTACATCCAATTGGATATATATATATATATATATAATCTTTCCAACACAGTGTGCTTGCCAAAGGATAAAATGTAAAAAGGAAAGGTGAAGATCACCATGACTCTTGCATAAGGTAAAAGACAAGAATAAAAGATAGGCCGTTCGCAGAGGGAAGCAGAGGTTGTCATGCGCTTTTATAGTTGGATGCACAAAATCTTAATGCGAGGGAACGTCACTTTATATTGCCACTTGTGATAGGGACCTTTATTATGCAGTCTGTCGCTTTTATTACTTCCATATCACAAGATCGTATAAAGCTTATTTTCTCCACACTAAAAGATCATACATATTTAGAGAGCAATTTTTATTGCATGCACCGATGACAACTTACTTGAAGGATCTTACTCAATCCATAGGTTGGTATGGTGGACTCTCATGGCAATACTGGTTTACGGGATGTTTGGAAGCACAAGTAGTATCTCCACTTGGTGCAAAGAATTTGGCTAGCATGAGGGGGAAAGGCAAGCTCAACGTGTTGGGCGATCCATGACAATATACTTTATTTCAGATATAAGAAAACATAACCCATTACGTTGTCTTCCTTGTCCAACATCAACCTTTTAGCATGTCATATTTTAATGAGTGCTCACAATTACAAAAGATGTCCAAGATAGTATATTATATGTGGAATCTCTCTTCCTTCGATATTCTTTCATGAATTGTTCAAGTGACCAATACAATGTTTCTTAACCTTCAATAAATTTACCACCTCTACTTCTTATATGTGAAGACATTACTCCCCATGGGATAAGCATATGAAACATATATATTTTCAGATTTATGATATTCAATTCATTCAACCATTTACTCATAGGATATAAGTGAAGCACACGAGTAAATGACAAACTACTCCAAAAAGATATAAGTGAAGATCAATGAGTAGTTAAATAATTACATAGCTATGTGAAGGCTCTCTCTCATTTAAGAATTTCAGATCTTGGTATTTTATTCAAACAGAAAGCAAAACAAAATAAAATGACATTGCAAGGATAGCACAACTCATGTGAAGAAGCAAAAATTTAGGCTCAACCGATACTAACCGATAATTGTTGAAGAAGAAAGGTGGGATGCCTACCGGGGCATCCCCAAGCTTAGATGCTTGAGACTTCTTGAAATATTATCTTGGGGTGCCTTGGGCATCCCCAAGCTTGAAATTTTGTGTCTCCTTAATTCCTTTTATATCTCGGTTTCCTTAAATCTCAAAAAACTTCATCCACACAAAACTCAACAAGAACTCGTGAGATAAGTTAGTATAAACCAATGCAAAAACCTTATCATTCTCTACTGTAGAAAATCACAAAAATTATTATTCAACATTGCATACTAAATTTCTCTGCATATTTAATGCTCCTATCCTCAAATAGAATCATTAAACAAGCAAACATATGCAAACAATGCAAACATAACAGCAATCTGCCAAAACAGTACAGCCTGTAAAGAATGCAAGAGTATCAATACTTCCCCAGCTGCAAAAATTATGAAAGAAAATTCCCACTGTAGTAAATTTATCAGAGCTCAATATGCAAAAAGTTTCAACATTTTATCATATACTGAATTTTCTAGGGAATTTTTGCAACAGCGGTAAACTTTCTGTTTTGAAACAGCAACATGTATACTTGCAAAATAAGCATGGTAAAGGCTATCCTTGGCATTTTTATGGAAAATAGAGATGCAAAACACTATTCTAAATAACAGCAAGCAAATACTAACAGAATAAAATGACGCTCCAAGCAAAACACATATCATGTGGTGAATAAAAATATAGCTCCAAGTAAAGTTACCGATAGACGAAAACGAAAGAGGGGATGCCATCCGGGGCATCCCCAAGCTTAGGCTCTTGGTTGCCCTTTAATATTACCTTGGGGTGCCTTGGGCGTCCCCAAGCTTAGGCTGTTGCCACTCCTTATTTCATAGTCCATCGAATCTTTACCCAAAACTTGAAAACTTCACAACACAAAACTCAACAGAAAATCTTATGAGCTCCGTTAGTATAAGAAAATAAATCACCACTTTTGGTACTGTTGTGAACTCATTCTAAATTCATATTGGTGTAATATCTACTGTATTTCAACTTCTCTATGGTTCATACCCTCCGATACTACTCATAGATTCATCAAAATAAGCAAACAACACATAGAAAACAGAATCTGTCAAAAACAGAACAGTCTGTAGTAATCTGTATCAAACGTATACTTATGGAATTCCAAAAATTCTACCAAATTGGGAAGTCCTAAGAAATTTGTTTATTTATCTACTGAAAAAAGAATCAACTGAAAAGCACGTTCCTGTGATTTATGAAAACTAATCTCGTGCGCACAAAGTTTCTGTTTTTTTTACAGCAAGATCAAATAACTATCACCATAGGTTATCCCAAAGGTCTTACTTGGCACTTTATTGAAACAAAAGCTATAAGACATGATTACTACAGTAGCATAATCATGTGAACACACAAAAACAGTAAAGGTAAATATTGGGTTGTCTCCCAACAAGCGCTTTTCTTTATTGCCTTTTTAGCTAGGCATGATGATGACAATGATGCTCACATAAAGGATAAGAATTAAAACATAACGGGAGCATCATGAAGCATATGACTAGCACTTTTAAGCCTAACCCACTTCCTATGCATAGGGATTTTGTGAGCAAACAACTTATGGGAACATGAAACAACTAGCATAGGAAGGTAAAACAAGCAAATCTTCAAGATTTTCAACACATAGAGAGGAAACTTGATATTATTGCAATATGTAGAAGCATATGATCCTCTCTCATAATAATTTTCAGTAGCATCATGAATGAATTCAACAATATAACCAGCACCCAAAGCATTCTTTTCATGATCTACAAGTATAGAATTTTTATTACTCTCCACATAAGCAAAATTCTTCTCATTCGGAATAGTGGGAGCAAACTCAACAAAATAACTATCATGTGAGGCATAATCCAATTGAAAATTAAAATCATGATAACAAGTTTCATGGTTATCTTTATTCTTTATAGCATACAAGTCATCACAATAATCATCATAGATAGCAAGTATGTTCTCATAATCAATTGGAACCTCTTCCGAAATAGTGGATTCATCACTAAATAAAGTCATGACCTCTCCAAATCCACTTTCATCAATATAATCATCATAAATAGGAGGCATGCTTTCATCATAATAAATTTGCTCATCAAAACTTGGGGGACAAAAAATATCATCTTCATCAAACATAGCATCCCCAAGCTTGTGCCTTTGCATATCATTAGCATCATGGGTATTCAAAGAATTCATACTAACAACATTGCAATCATGCTCATCATTCAAAGATTTAGTGCCAAATATTTTAATGCATTCTTCCTCTAGCAATTGAGCACAATTATCGGAATCCTTATTTTCACGGAAGATATTAAAAAGATGAACCATATGAGGCACCCTCAATTCCATTTTTTTTTGTAGTTTTCTTTTATAGACGAAACTAGTGATTGTAGCGACCCGACCTCAGACGGTCAAGTCTCTGTGCTTAAGTGTCATCCCTGGATCGGTATGCTGACACACACAGTACTCGAGGATTTATAACAGAGGTAAATCACATGTATAAAATAACGTAAATACTATTACCTCAATCCAAATAGTGGAAGTAACAACAAGGTTGTGGATTCCCATCAACACCAACGGCAAAGTTGAGTGTAGAAATCGTAACCCTAACGTATCACTTACTCGTCGTAAGATTCCTGCAACATGAGACGTTGCAGCCACAAAGGGTCGGTACATTGAATGTACTCGCAAATTCACACCATAGGATAATAATGAATAATAACTATCACTACATGCATATATGGCTGGTGGAGGCTCAATGGTTATAAAGTTTTTGCGAAAAGCCAATTTTTCCCTACTACAAAGGAATATATTTTATTTAACTACAAAGTTGGTTGATAAAATATTGAGAAGGTTCCTCCAACTCAATCCCAAAATAATAATCATTAACCCAATCAAGTTAATTAAAGTAACGTGATGAGATCAATATGATAATGCAAGTACCAGAGACTCAAGATTGTCCATAACCGGGGACACGGCTAACCATGATTAGTTTGTACACTCTGCAGAGGTTTGTGCACTTTTCCCCACCAGACTCGATCTCCTCCGTTTGATTTCTCGCACTACATGGTGTTTGAGAAACGGATGACCGAGACACAGTCTTTCAGAAACAATAACTCTTTACTCCGGGTGGACATTTACACCTACTTTCCCCTACATCTGCTAGCCCACCTCTTCAAGAGGTCATGTAACCTACTCAACTATGCTAGAGCCCATAATAGCTTGTGGCTGCGCACGGAAGTTTCTAGTTTGAATAATCTCATGATCCCTTTGAGCCTGGGTGGCATTCCATAGGGTGATCACACGGGTCCTCTGGGATCCCCTTGGGCAAGCACTGGGTTCTCCAGGTGCCCGGGCAAACCACTGGGTGCTCCAGGGTGCCCCAACCAATCCACCCAGATGTGTATTAAAGTAGCCACCTTAAGTTAACCATTAAATAATAATCTCACATCTGTCATGGATACACTCAATCCCAATCCATGTCTACGAGCATAGCATAGCAGTATAAGCATAACGTAGTAACTCCCAGGGTTTGTTACAGGGCAATAGGTTCTACCTCATCAACTACTTCCCAATACCCACATGTTATCAAATCCTAACCATGCAATGTTTGGAGGTGAAACTAATGCATAAGAACTGGGTATGAAAGGGATATGATCAAAGTGTGAACTTGCCTGCAATGTTGATGAATATGATTCGCACTCAACACTCTTGATAGATCTACTCGTCACACTCCGGTCAATCTATCGCAAGCAATCAATAGTAACCACACATAAGCAATCACTCAAAAGATCAGAAAGAACGAAGAAGACGATTCGGAAAACATCAAAACCAAGCAAATAACTCTTGCAACATAAAACAATTTCTAATAGTACCAAAATTATATGAATTTGGCCTTATCAGAAAGTTTAGGTCAAGAGCTTCGATTTGCAAAAAGAATCAACTCAAACGGAGCTACGAAACTCAAGTTACGATCAAACGAAGTTTGAATTCAAATCTGGTATAATTCAAATTTTAAACTTTCAAAAACATGTTTGAGTTGGATTAATGGATAGAGGGGATCCCAACGAAGAAGCGGGCGTTGGTTTCGTTGAATTTGGACAAACGAGTAAAAAGTTGCGATCGATTGAAGATCAGGGACTAAACTGTAAGAAAAGATTTCACAGATAGGTCCCTGGCCGAAACTAAAAAGAAAAAGAAAAATCCTATCGAACAAGCGTTCGCTACAGAACCCTACAGAATGAGATCGTTCACTAGAACTACCTAAGCAGAAAACGTTCGTTAAATAATCCAATCAAAACAGAACCGGTTTATAAAAAACAAAATCAAAACTAAAAGAAAACCTGGTGAAACGGGCGGTTCATACCGGTTCGGTCATATTGAGTCGGCGGTTAATCGGGACGGTGGTTCCGGTGAGTCCGGCGAGCTCCGGCGAGGGACGGGCGGTGGCTGCGCGGGGCGGGGCGCTGGGCGGCGTCGGTGGCGATGGCGATGCGACGAGGGCGAGCAGCAGCGAGCGGCGGCGGAGCTAGCGAGGCGGCGGCGGTAACCTACGGCAGCGGCGGCGGATCTAGCGAGGGGTGGCGGCACGAGAGGCGAGGAGGAGAGGGCCCGGGTGGCGCCCTTTATAGGAGGGGAGGGGAGGCGCCAGGCGTGGAGGAGGGGCAAGGGGAGGCGTGCCCGACCGAAACTCGACGGCGGCGGAGTCGGCCATGCTCGGGACTTCGTCCCGAGCTCGAAGACGGAGGCGGTTGGCGAGCTGGGCTGGGCCTGGCTGAGGAGCTGGGCCGGCCCAGTCGGCGGGGATTCTTTTTTTAAAATAAAGATTTTCCAGACAACAAACATAAATAAAACAAAATAAATAAAAAAATTTATATAGGCATATAATATATCAAAATTTTCAGAAAAAGATTTCCTAGAAGCTGAACATTTTTGTAAAGTCAAATAAAATCGAGAAAAATTCAAATAATTCAAAGAGTGCTACTGCCCTACTAAAATCCAATAAAAATCATTTTAAAAATACAAAATGATTTCAATTTTATTTCTCTCTAATTTTCTACTGTAGAAAAATAATTTCCTAGAAGCTGAACATGTTACCCTATTTTTCGTATATTTTATTTTTGGAGAAAAATAATTTGAATAAAACCCAAATAACTCCAAATTAAAAAATAATTTCCAAAACGACTTTGAATTTGATCCTTTTAAACTCCCAACTTATATTTCATATGTTTTGAAGAAGTCATTTTATCTTCTCTCATGAAAATCATTGAGTTGCTTAAAGTTTCTGAATTTGAAATTTTTTCAAATGAAATTCAAATATTTTCAACACCCCTTTTCATTTAAATAAATGGAAGAAGTCATGTCATCTTCTCTCCAGGGTTTTGTGGTGAAAAGAATTTGAATTCATGGAAATCATAGAATGCAAAAATGAAAGTTTGGGAAAGTCCTTTTATTCCCTCTCATTTAACTTTCAAAAAGTTTCGAATTTCACTCAATCAATCACACAACAATCAAACAATCAATCAAATCTATCTATTTATTATGACATTCCAAAATTTAGAATTTTGGGATGTTACAGTGATAAAACAACAAACTAAAAGATTCGATTGCAACATCTAAAGATATACCTTCAAGCACTCACCTCCCCGGCAACGGCGCCAGAAAAGAGCTTGATGTCTACTACTCAACCTTCTCCTTGTAGACGTTGTTGGGCCTCCAAGTGCAGAGGTTTGTAGGACAGTAGCAAATTTCCCTCAAGTGGATGACATAAGGTTTATCAATCCGTGAGAGGCGTAGGTTGAAGGTGGTCTCTCTCAAACAACCCTGCAACCAAATAACAAAGAGTCTCTTGTGTCCCCAACACACCCAATACAATGGTAAATTCTATAGGTGCACTAGTTCGGCGAAGAGATGGTGATACAAGTGCAATATGGATGGTAGATATAGGTTTTTGTAATCTGAAAATATAAAAACAGCAAGGTAACTAATGATAAGTGAGCGTAAACAGTATTGCAATGCTAGTAAACAAGGCCTAGGGTTCATACTTTCACTAGTGCAAGTTCTCTCAACAATAATAACATAATCGGATCATATAACTATCCCTCAACATGCAACAAAGAGTCACTTCAAAGTCACTAATAGCGGAGAACAAACGAAGAGATTATTGTAGGGTACGAAACCACCTCAAAGTTATCCTTTCTGATCGATCTATTCAAGAGTCCGTAGTAAAATAACACGAAGCTATTCTTTTGGTTCGATCTATCATAGAGTTCGTACTAGAATAACACCTTAAGACAAAAATCAACCAAAACCCTAATGTCACCTAGATACTCCAATGTCACCTCAAGTATCCGTGGGTATGATTATACGATATGCATCACACAATCTCAGATTCATCTATTCAACCAACACAAAGAACTTCAAAGAGTGCCCCAAAGTTTCTACCGGAGAGTCAAGATGAAAACGTGTGCCAACCCCTATGCATAGGTTCATGGGTGGAACCCGCAAGTTGATCACCAAAACATACATCAAGTGGGTCACGTGATATCCCATTGTCACCATAGATAAGCACAGCAAGACATACATCAAGTGTTCTCAAATCCTTAAAGACTCAATCCGACAAGATAACTTCAAAGGGAAAACTCAATCCATTACAAGAGAGTAGAGGGGGAGAAACATCATAAGATCCAACTATAATAGCAAAGCTCGCGATACATCAAGATTGTACCACCTCAAGAACACGAGAGAAAGAGAGAGATCAAACACATAGTTACTGGTACATACCCTCAGCCCCGAGGGTGAACTACTCCCTCCTCGTCATGGAGAGCGACGGGGTGATGAAGATGGCCACCGGTGAGGGATCCCCCCTCCGGCAGGGTGCCGGAACAGGGTCCCGATTGGTTTTCGGTGGCTCTGGAGGTTTGCGGCGGCAGAACTCCCGATCTATTCTGCTCCTCGAAGGTTTTAGGGTATATTGGTATATATAGGAGGAAGAAATACGTCAGGGGAGCCACGAGGTGCCCACGAGGGTGGAGGGCACGCCCAGGGGGGTGGGCGCGCCCCCTGCCTCGTGCCCTCCTCGTTGATCCCCTGACGTGCACTCCAAGTCCCCTGGATTGCTTCCGTTCCAAAAATAATTTTCCCGAAGGTTTCATTCCGTTTGGACTCCATTTGATATTCCTTTTCTGCGAAACACTGAAACAAGGAGAAAAACAGAAACTGGCACTGGGCTCTGGGTTAATAGGTTAGTCCCAAAAATAATATAAAAGTGCATAGTAAAGCCCATGAAACATCCAAAACAGATAATATAATAGCATGAATACTTCATAAATTATAGATACGTTGGAGACGTATCACCGCGCTTGCTCGTGCATCTGGGACAGGCCCTGCAGTAGATCGCTCGACGATCCGAATACCTCCTCCTCGGGACGGCCAGTCAGTATACCTACAGACATAACGCTGTTAGTTCCTTTCCTTGCCGAATTACACGGTGGTAAGTACGAACACATACTAAATATGCCGCCTCGCAGCCTCTTATTCTCCTTCACGGAGTCGGCTAGCTGGGCCCACACATCCTTCAGCTCTTCGCCCAGCTGGGTCCTGGAATCCTGGTGGTGGTTTTTCTCATCAACAGCCTGTTTCAGCCTACGTTCGCCCGCAGCACATAGCCTTTTGGCCTCTTTTTCATTCGCTTGCGCGACTTCCAGTGCTTCCGTCAGTTCATCTGATGATCATGCCATGATACATTCAATATTGTTAGCATTACGGGCATACGCTTATATTTTCCTATTGGAGGGGAACATTACCAGGTGACGCCTTCTTGGATTTCTCCAGTTCGGCGGTAACAACGTTTAGCTGTGTCCGGCACTTTTCCACCTCTTGAGACAACAGGTTGTTCTTCTCTTTTAACACCTGGGTACACAACGATCCTTAAATCAGTTGTGCCAACTGCTTCAAGTCTCGGGGGCTACTGGTATGCAACTATTGCATTTGGACAAGGTAAACTTACCTGCACATCTTTCAAATATTGGCTTGTGGCTCTGGCAAGCCCGTCTCGGGCGGTCCGAATGTATGCATCAGCCGAGTTGAAGGCATTGAATGCTTCCGTTGAAAAGCCAGAGTCACAAAGAATGGCCCTCCGGCGCCGATGATTCATGGCGCCCTCCACTTCCGAGTTGGTGACGGACATATTGTCCGAATCCTCGGCCGGACGACAATCCGGCATCACCCCCACACCAGCCCCCGTCTTTACGGCAGGGTTTGGATCCCGGTCGCGGGGAGTATGACCGGCCGAACCCCCCGATATAGTCTGGCTCACTTTTTTCCAAATACAGGACAAACATATAAAGCACAATTGGATGCGACTGCTGAAGCACATATTTGCAAGTTCATACCTCTTGGATGAAGGGCCAGCCGTATCTTTGTCTGCCTTCCTCTTCGAAGGCTCGCCCGGCATGGGGACCGCTCTCTTTGGAGACGCCCTCGGTGTGGCATGGCGCACCGTACGCCTCCCCTTTAGGGCACAGGATGGTGCGGTGGGTGAGGTGGAATGACAAAACTCATTCGGACGGAATATCTCTTGATTACTTACGTGTGAAGCAGGCAGGAGGCCGGGGTAATCGGCGATGATGGCCACTTCTGTGCCGTCGTAACTCGCCTGGTAAAACACCCCGCCCTCGAGCACCACGAATATGTCCGGATCCTCTTCGAATCCGGGGTCAAGCTTCCGATTATGGCCCTCGGGCTGCGGGGCGGGGCTGTAAAGCCCCTCGGAGACCTTTCGCCAGTGCTATAATAAATAGGCGGATTACAAATTCATCAAAGATGGCTTGAGAAGGGGAGTAAGTAGAGCAGAGGGGTTTGAAACTTACCCAGCTAGGCGGATTGTACATGGAATATCCATCTCTGCGCTTGATATGAAGGAATTCCTCCTCCTCCCCTTTATATAGTTCGGCCAATATTTTGGCCAGAGCGGCGGGGGTGTCCGAACCCTTCCTGCCGCAGCGGGAGGCGCCGTCTTCCCCATTATAGTTCCACATGGGAAGCCCTCGATACTGGAGTGGCTGGACTACCCGCACTATTGAGGTCACCATTACCTCGGCTATTGATAATCCAGATTGGGCAAGCGTCTTTATCTTGCCCATGAGCTGGCGAACTTCCACACTATCGTCTTCCTCTAGACTCCGAGGGCGCCAGCTGTGGCGTTTCTTTAATGGAACACTTGTGAACTCGGGAAGGCCCATCCGAACTGGGTCTGGAAGTGCAACGTCCTCAATATAGAACCATTCAGACGGCCACTCTTCGGACGCCTTCCTTGGTGTGCCGGATAGGTATCCGGTCTCGGCGATGCGCCATATCTCGGCTCCGCCCACTTCAAATATTGATCCCTCGTGGTTGCGTGGAACGAGACAGAATAACTTTCTCCACAGTTCAAAATGGGCCTCACAACCCAGAAATAGCTCGCATAAAGCGACATAACCCGCGATATGCAGGATAGAGGCCGGCGTAAAGTTATGCAGTTGAAGGCCATAATACTCCAGAAGCCCACGAAGGAATGGATGAATTGGAAATCCCACACCTCTTAGCAGGTAGGGGACGAAGTACACTCATTTCCCCCGGATGGATTGGGGAAATCTTCAGCCTCAGCCTCGCCATTAAAGACGGTCAATCCTGCTCGAACAGGGACCAAATCCGCGGGAGGAAGAAATCCCTGTGTTTGCAGCTTCTCCAGCTGACCATGGGATACGGAGCACCTCTCCCACTCGCCTTTTCTTGGGCCGCAGGGGCGGGAGGAGGAGCTGGGAGCGCTGGCCATGTTGGAATGGTCTCTCCTAGCAATCTCTGAGGATTTTTCCGCGTGGTACCGAATGGATCTGAGATCCAAACTCTTTAAATAGATACCCTTTCTCATGGCTGGGGTGTTATGTGCAAAAGTGCCATGACCTCTTGTATTCGCCTAACACGTGGAAGCCAAAGTCTTGGATGCACATAAGACGAGCAGTGCAACATTAAATGGAACGCCGAATACGTCTCTTCGAAGTTATCGGAGGAGGAACCCGCCTTGCAATGCCGAAGACAATCTGCGCGCCGGACACCTCGTCATTGAAGCCTGGTTCGGGGGCTATTGAGGGAGTCCTAGACTAAGGGGTCCTCGGGCGTCCAGCCTGTTAGCCATGGGCCAGACTGATGGGCTGTGAAGATACGAAGACCGAAGACACCACCCGTGTCCGGATGGGACTCTCCTTGGCGTGGAAGGCAAGCTTGGCGATTAAATATGTAGATTCCCTTCTCTATAACCGACTTTGTGTAACCCTAGACCCCTCCAGTGTCTATATAAACCGGAGGGTTAGGTCTATGGGACCGAATACTCATTACCATATTCATACAGGCTAGACTTCTAGGGTTTAGCCATTACGATCTCGTGGTAGATCAACTCTTGTAATACACATATTCATCAAGATCAATCAAGCAGGAAGTAGAGTATTACCTCCATAGAGAGGGCCTGAACCTGGGTAAACATTGTGTCCCCCGTCTCCTGTTACCATCGATCCTAGACGCACAATTCGGGATCCCCTACCCGAGATCTGCCGGTTTTGACACCGACACTAACCCTAGTCGGATTATTAGCAAAAATCATTTGTACAGATCAAACAATTAATCACTAACCCTATACGGATACCATTCAAACAATCAATACACTACGTGCATCTAACGGATCTTAATTACTCTGATTTCATGAACTGAGAGAACATAACCATAGGATTTGTATTCCAAAAAAATTATAGAGGGGGGGAGTAACCAGAGAAAACACATGATATGTTTGCCACACAAATGGGTATATAGATGACTAACCGGTTTTCCGTCGGAGTCGCAGTCGTTGCCGGAGTTGCTATTGACCTCGGGCTCCGGCTAGGGGGGCACGTCGGCACCGACGAAGTCAAGGTCGTGCCGCTGCCCGCGCGAGACCTCGTCGGCAGTGACGACAACCTCTGTGCCCAGCTTCACGCGTTGGGTGGGTGCTTCACCAGCCCCGGCGTCGCCACTCCCTTCGATGGTGCGCTTCAACGGCATCCTCATACACTCCAGAGTCCAGACGTTGGTGACCACTATGGACCGGGGGTGTGGTCGCCTATTATGGACGGCAGCTTGGGTGCGCCATTAATATGGACCAGTGGGAGCACGACGGGCGGCGGTCAAAGGCTGTCTCGCCTTCCGGTGAGCCTGCGCGGCGGACTTCCGACATTCCTACCATCATTTCACATAGCTACTCGCACACCTCCCGGTGACATTGCGCAGCAAAAATGCCTCCCGTCAATTCACACACCTGCGTGCGTGCACGGCACACGGCGCGCGTGGCAGCACGTATATTTTTTTGTTTTTTGATGATTCATTATGCCGCTTTACTGCTTAACCGAAGCATGGCACGGTCTAACGCACACGGTCCGAATAAATAATTCATATGAGATATTGGTTACCGGTTATTAACAATCTCCCGTTTGTAAGAAGATTATATCAAAACGTGTCTCAAATTTGACGAAAAATACAATATCATAGTCTACTGGTGTCCATATATGACACCATGATAAGTTTCATGAATTTCAACTAAGTTTTGGATTTACTGAATTTTACAAATCTATATTCTCAATGTTTTGAAATCTGTTGCATGGGGAAACATGCACCCAGGGACACACATATAATTTTGCAATCCATTTTGGTGCACATGTAGCTCAAATTTGATTTTTGCACATTAAATCCCTAGGAAATCAATCAATGTATAAAAACAATCGAATGATCTCTGTTTTTTTAATTTTAACATGACACTCCTCTGGCCACATGTTCACTGCAGAAAAAGTTTGACATGCCTTAGAGTGGCTGTGGTGGTGCGGGATGTGTGTGTCTGTGTGTGTGGGGGGTGGGGGGAGGGGTCTGGTAGTACACTACGAGTCATGAGCCTTCGTGTGGGATTATTGATCATTTTATGAGTCATATATATATGGCACATCAAAGTCATGAATTGGTTATTTAAAGCATTACACAACCCTTTCATGCATACATGTTCGGGAAACATGCATGCATTGGTGGTCCTCTCGGACACTCCCTCGTACGGTTGTCAGCGACATGCCCATTCGTTAGACCGCAAAGGTTTTCAGTTTCGACCGACAACGAGAGACATTTTACCAAAAGGTGGATTAATCTTGGCTTGTGTGTGGTGTGGATCATGGTGAGATTCCACATCAATGTTCGGGCACGTGCGTACACATGAGTCCCTCCCACCGGCTTGAAGTGAGGGGGCTACGCATCGTGGTGTAGTGTGTTTCCGGTTTGTGAAGCATGTGCCACGTCAAAGTTGTGCATTGGGTTTTCAAACATCACATAACACACAGGCACATGCACACGGTGGTTTTGTCCTATGACACTCTGATACGTCCATTTTGCATCATGTTTACCTACTATTATTTATAATTTTTTTATGCATAATAATGCTTTTTGGAGTAATTCTAATGCCTTTTCTCTCATAATATGCAAGGTTCACACAAAGAGGGAGAATTCCGGCAGCTGGAAATCTAGACCTGAAAAAGCTACGTCAGGCTACCTACTGCACAACTCCAAATGAGCTGAAACTTCACGAGGAATTTTTATGGAATAAATAAGAATTGTTGGAGCGAATAACTACCAGAGGGGGCCCACCAGGTAGGCACAACCCACCTGGGCGCGCGAGGGAGCCCAGGCACGCCCAGGTGGGTTGTGCCCTCCTCGACCCACCTCCGGTGCCCATCTTCTGGTATATAAGTCATTATGACCAGAAAAAATAAGGAGAGGACTTTCGGGACGGAGCTCCGCTGTCTCAAGGCGGAACTTGGGCAGGAGCACTTTTGCCCTCCGGTGGAGCGATTCCGCCGGGGGAACTTCTCTCCCGGAGGGGGAAATCATCGTCATCATGATCACCAACAACTCTCCCATCTTGGGGAGGGCAATCTCCATCAACATATTCAACAAAACCATCTTCTCTGAAACCCTAGTTCATCTCTTGTGTTCAATCTTTGTACCGGAACTATAGATTGGTACGTGTGGGTGACTAGTAGTGTTGATTGCAGCTTGTAGTTGATCACTATATGGTTTATTTGGTGGAAGATTATATGTTCAGATCCATTATGCTATTTAATACCCCTCTGATCACGAACATGATTATCACTTGTGAGTAGTTACTTTTGTTCTTGAGGTCATGGGAGAAATCTTGTTGCAAGTAATCATGTGAACTTGATATGCGTTCGATATTTTGATAGTATGTATGTTGTGATTCCCATAGTGGTGTCATGTGAACGTCGACTACATGACACTTCACCATACTTGGGCCTAAGGGAATGCATTGTGGAGTAGTTATTAGATGATGGGTTGCGAGAGTGACAGAAGCTTAAACCCTAGTTTATGCGCTATTTCGTAAGGGACCGATTGGATCCAAAAGTTTAATCCTATGGTTAGAATTTATTCTTAATACTTTTCTCGTAGTTCCGGATGCTTGCGAGGGGGTTAATCATAAGTAGGAGGTTTGTTCAAGTAAGAAAAACACCTAAGCACCGGTCCACCCACATATCAAATTATCAAAGTAGCGAACACAAATCAAATCAACATGATGAAAGTGACTAGATGAAATTCCCGTGTACCCTCAAGAACGCTTTGCTTATTATAAGAAACCGTTTTGGCCTGTCCCTTGCCTCAAAAGGATTGGGCTACCTTTCTGCACTTTTGCTACTATTATCGTTACTTGCTCATTACAAATTATCCTGCTACCAAATTATCTATTACTTACAATTTCAGCGCTTGCAGACATTACCTTGCTGAAAACCAATTGTCATTTCCTTCTGCTCCTCATTGGGTTCGACACTCTTACTTATCGAAAGGACTACGATTGATCCCATATACTTTTGTGTCATCAAGGCTCTTTTCTGGCGCCGTTGCTGGGGAGTGAAGCGCTCTTGGTAAGTGGAAATTGGTAAGGAAAAAATTATTATTACGTGCTGAAATTTATTGTCACTTGTTACTATGGAGAACAATCCTTTGAGGGGTTTGTTCGGGGTATCTTCACCTCGATCAGAACCATAATTAGTTGCCCCTCAACCCACTTCACCTACTGAAAATACTGAATATGAAATTCCTTCGGGTATGATAGAACAACTGCTAGCTAATCCTTATGTAGCAGATGGAACCGAGCATCCTGATATGCACTTGATATATGTGGAAGAAATTTGTGGATTATTCAATCTTGCAGGTTTACTTGGAGATGAAGCTAAGAAGAAGGTTTTCCCTTTATCTTTGAAGGGAAAAACATTGGCATGGTATAGGCTATGCGATGATATTGGATCTTGGAATTGGAATCGATTGAAATTGGAGTTTCACCAAAAAAAAATCCTATGCATCTAGTTCATCGTGATCGGAATTATATATATAATTTTTGGTCTTGTGAAGGAGAAAGTATTGCTCTATCTTGGGGGAGGCTCAAGTCAATGTTATATTCATGCCCCAACCATGAGCTCTCAAGAGAAATTATTATTCAGAATTTTTATGCTCGACTTTCTCATAATGATCGATCCATGCTCGATACTTCTTGTACTGGTTCCTTTATGAAGAAGACTATTGAATTCCGGTGGGATCTTTAGAAATAATTAAACGCAACTTTGAAGATTGGGAACTCGATGAAGGTAAAGAGTCGGGTATTAAGCTTAAGTTTAATTGTGTTAAATCTTTTATGAATACCGATGCTTTTCAAAAATTTAGCACTAAATATGGAATTGACTCTGAGATAGTAGCCTCCTTTTGTGACTCTTTTGCTACTCATGTTGATCTCCCTAAGGGGAAGTGGTTTAAATATCACCCACCTATTAAAGAAGAAATTAAAGAACCGGTAATAGCTAAAGATGAAACTATTATTTATAATGTTGATCCAGTTGTTCCTACTGCTTATATTGAAAAACCACCTTTCCCTGTTAGGATGAAGGAACATGCTAAAGTTTCAACCGTGGTCAATAAAAGTTATATTAGAACACCTAAACCAGCTGAACAAATCAAGGTAGAACCTAGTGTTGCTATGGTTAAGGATCTCTTGGTCGATAATATAGATGGGCATGTTATTTACTTCTGTGATGAAGCTGCTAGAATTGCCAAACCCGATGGAAAGATAAACATAGACCCATTGTTGGCATGCCCATTGTCTCAATTAAAATATGAGATCACTGTTATCATGGTTTATGCGACATAGGTGCTAGCGTGAGTGGTATTCCTTTTACTTTATATCAAGAAATTATGAATGACATAGCACCCGCTGAAATAGAACACATAGATGTTACTATTAAACTTGCTAATAGAGACACCATCACACCACTTGGGATTGTTAGAGATGTTGAAGTCTTGTGTGGGAAAATAAATACCCTACTGATTTTCTTGTTCTTGGTTCCCCACAGGATGAGTTTTGTCCCATTATCTTTGGTAGACCTTTCTTGAACACCGTTAATGCTAAAAATAGATTGTGAGAAACAAACTGTCGGTGTTATTTTTGGTGATGAGTCTCATGAGTTTAATTTTTCCAAGTTTAGTAGAAAACCTCATAAAAAAGAATTGCCTAGTAAGGATGAAATTATTGGTCTTGCTTCTATTGATGTACCTCCTACTGATCCACTAGAACAATATCTGCTAGACCATGAAAATGATTTGCATATGCACGAAAGAAATGAAATAGATAGAATCTTCTTCAAAAAACAACCTCTCCTTAAGCACAATTTTCCTATTGAAACTCTAGGAGGTCCTCCTCCACCTAAAGGTGATCCTGTGTCTGAATTAAAACAGTTACCTGACACTTTGAAATATGCTTATCTTGATGAGAAGAAGATATATCCTGTTATTATTAGTGCTAACCTTTCAGAACATGAGGAAGAAAGATTATTGAAAGTTTTAAGGAAGCACCGAGCTGCTATTGGATATACTCTTGATGATCTTAAGGGCATCAATCCCACTCTATGTCAGCACAAGATTAATATGGAACCTGATGCTAAACCCGTTGTTGATCACCAACGTCGGTTAAATCCAAAGATGAAAGAAGTGGTAAGAATGGAAATATTAAAACTTCTGGAAGCAGGTATAATCTATCCTATAGCTGATAGTAGATGGGTAAGTCTTGTCCATTGTGTCCCTAAGAAAGGAGGTATTACTATTGTTCCTAATTATAAGAATGATCTTATTCCACAAAGAATTGTTACAGGCTATAGAATGGTAATTGATTTTAGAAAAATAAACAAAGCAACTAGAAAAGATCATTACTCTCTGCCTTTTATTGATCAAATGCTAGAAATATTATCTAAGCACACACATTTTTGCTTCCTTGATGGATATTCTGGTTTTTCACAAATACCTATTTCTCAACCTGATCAAGAAAAGACCACGTTTACTTGTCCTTTTGGAGCTTATGCTTATAGACATATGCCTTTTGGTTTAAGCAATGCACCTGCTACCTTTCAAAGATGTATGACTGCTACATTCTCTGAATTTTGTGAAAAGATTGTTGAGGTTTTCATGGATGACTTTTCTGTTTATGGGAAGTCTTTTGATGATTGTTTAAGCAATCTTGATCGAGTTTTGCATAGATGTGAGCAAACCAATCTTGTCTTGAATTGGGAGAAGTGCCACTTTATGGTTAACGAAGGTATTGTTTTGGGCCATAAAATTTCTGAAAGAGGTATTGAGGTGGAAAAAGCTAAGGTTGATGCAATTGAGAAAATGCCATGTCCTAAAGATATCAAAGGTATTCGTAGTTTCCTTGGTCATGCTGGTTTCTATAGGGGATTTATCAAAGACTTTTCTAAAATTTCTAGGCCTCTTACAAATCTTTTGCAAAATGATATTCCTTTTGTTTTTTATGATGATTGTTTAGAAGCCCTCGAAACACTCAAGAAAGCCTTAATTTCTGCACCTATTGTTCAACCACCTGATTGAAACTTGCCTTTTGAAATTATGTGTGGTGCTAGTGATTATGTTGTTGGTGCTGTTCTAGGACAAATAGTTGATAAGAAACTGAATGTTATTCACTACGCAAGTAAAACTCTAGACAGTGCACAAAGAAATTATGCTACTACTGAAAAAGAATTTCTAGTAGTGGTGTTTGCTTGTGATAAATTTAGATCCTATATTGTAGATTCAAAAGTAGTTGTTCACACTGATCATGCTGCAATAAAGTATCTTATGGAAAAGGAAGATGCCAAACCTAGGCTTATTCGATGGGTTCTCTTGTTACAAGAATTTGATTTGCATATCACTGATAGAAAAGGAGTGGAGAACCCCGTGGCTGATAACTTATCTAGGCTTGAAAATATTCTTGATGACCCACAACCTATTAATGATAGCTTTCCTGATGAGCAGCTAGCTACAATAAATGTTTCTCATAACACTCCTTGGTATGCTGATTATGGTAATTACATTGTTGCTAAATACATACCAACAAAAGAAAAAAATCTTCTATGATTTAAGACATTACTTTTGGGATGACCCACATCTTTATAAAGAAGGAGTATATGGTATTATTAGACGTTGTGTACCTAAGCATGAACAGGGAGAAATCCTACGGAAATGTCACTCCGAAGCTTATGGAGGACATCATGAGGGAGACATAACTGCTCACAAGGTATTACAATCTGGGTTTTATTGGCCTACTCTCTTCAAGGATGCTCGTAAGTTCGTCGTATCTTGTGATGAATGTCAAAGAATAGGTAATATCGGTAAGCGTCAAGAAATGCCTATGAATTATTCACTTGTTGTTGAACCATTTGATGCTTGGGGATTTGATTACATGGGACCTTTTTCTTCTTCTAATGGGTATACTCATATTTTGGTTGATGTTGAGTATGTTACTAAGTGGGTAGAAGCTATTCCAACTAGTAGTGCTGATCACAACACCTCTATTAAAATGCTAAAAGAAGTTATTTTCCCAAGGTTTGGAGTCCCTAGATATTTAATGACTAATGGTGGTTCACACTTTATACATGGTTCTTTCCATAAAATGCTTGCCAAGTATGATGTTAACCATAGAATTGCATCACCCTATCATCCTCAGTCTTATGGTCAAGTTGAACTTAGCAATGGAGAAATAACATTAATTTTACAAAAGACTTTCAATAGGTCCCGGAAGAATTGGTCTAATAAATTAGATGATGCACTTTGGGCTTATAGAACAGCATATAAAAATCCTATGGGTATGTCTCCTTATAAAATGGTTTATGGAAAAACTTGTCATTTGCCTCTTGAGTTAGAACACAAAGCTTATTGGGCAATTAAAGAACTCAACTATGATTTCAAACTTTCTGGTGAGAAGAGGTTATTTGATATTAGCTCATTAGATGAATGGAGAACCCAAGCTTATGAAAACTCCCAAGTTATTTAAAGAAAAAGTTAAAATATGGCACGATAAAACAATCCAAAAGCGTGAGTTCAAAGTTAGAGAATATGTTCTTTTGTACAACTCTCGTTTTAGATTCTTTGCAGGAAAACTCCTCCCCAAATGGGAAGGACCCTATGTTATCAAGGAGGTTTATCGATCTGGAGCTATCAAAATAAATAATGCCGAAGGTACAAACCCGAAGGTTGTTAATGGGCAACGAATAAAACATTATATCTCAGGTACGCCCATTAATGTTGAAAGCAATATTATCCAAACGATGACACCGGAAGAACACATAAAAGAGACCTTCCGGAACACTCCAGAATCGTGAAAAAGAGGAGGTACGTGATATGGTAAGTAAACGGACTCCGAAAAATCTGCAAAAATATTTTCTGTCTGTTTTGGAATATAACAAAAATTAGGAAAATAAGAAACAACTAGGCAGGTGGGTTGTGCCCACCTCGGGTACCTCCCGGACTCCGTTTTTCTTCCGTTTGCTTGTTTCCCAAGATAAAATCTTTATATACCCCCCGAACCTATTGACCTCCATATCACGGAGAAATCTTCTATTTTCTTTTCTTGCTGTTTTTCGGTCAGATCTGTTGAGCCAGGCATCATGTCTTCTTCTTCCCCCAACAACGTGGAAGAGGATGCTTGGTTGATGAAGATCAAGCTGAAGAGAGAAGAGCCCGTAGAAGTCGTCAAAGGGGATGAGAGCAAGGAGGCTACCGGAGATCAAGCGCCGGTGGTTGAGCAGGCCTGGCCTGCCGAGGAAGAAGAAGAAGATATCATTAAACCTTACTATGATCATCTCACCCCCACCGAGATCGAAGCCTTTCTGATCATCAAAACGTTTCATCACCACCACCTCCTTCTTCATCACCAAAAGAAAATATCTCACTCGTGAAAATATTTTGTTGCAAGAGCATATCATCGCCCTCCGAAGCGTCATTCGTAGATTGGAGAATCTCTTGATCATGAAGGACAAGATCGCTACTACTTCATCACCACCACCTCCTTCTTCATCACCAAAAGAAAATTGAGTATCGGGTATGGGCACTCCCCTTGGCTTGCGCCAAGCTTGGGGGAGGTGCCCCTGTATCGTATCACCTCCACTATCTTTTGCCTTTATTTACCTTAGTTCGATCCATAGTTATCTTTTGCTTTAGATGAATAAAAGTTTAGTTCGATCCTTTCTTTTCGAGAGTTTGCTTAGTGATCCATCTTTGTAATCATGTGCAAGATATATAATAAAGTTTAGTTTGAGTTTTGTTTTCTTTACTTCCATTTTCAACATAAAAAAGGAATAAATGAAAAATATCATATGCTAATCTTATGGTAAGTAATGACATCACATAAGGAAAAGTATAAGTAGAAAAAATTATTGGAGATTGACAAACATATCATTGGTCAATGATGCAATTCATGAAAGAATTAATAAGGGAAGAGAAGATTCACATGCAAATACACTATCTTGGAAATCTTTTGTGATTGTGAGCCCCCATCAAAATATTATATGCCAAAATTGTTGACGTTGGACAAGGAAGACAACATAATGATTTATGTTTGTTAATATTCACATAGAAGTTATATTGTCATAGATCCTTCAACATGTGGTGCTTGCCCCCCATCTTTCCTAGCCAAAAATTCCGCACCAAGTAGAGATACTACTTGTGCATCCAAAAACCCTTAAACCCAAATCTTATTTTCTAGAGTCCACCATACCTACCTAAGGATTGAGTAAGATCCTTCAAGTAAGTTGTCATCGGTGCAATAAGGCAATAAAAATTGCTTCTAAAAGTGTTAGATCATTTAGTGTAAGAGAAAATTGAGCGTTGTACGAACTTGTGATGGCAAAGAATAAAAGAGACATACTGTATAATAAAGGTTGCTATCATAAGGGGCAATAAAACGTGACGTTCTTTAGCACTATGGGATTGAGCATACAAACAAAAAGCGCATGACAACCTCTGCTTCCCTCTGCGAAGGGCCTATCTTTTACTTTTATGTATTTACTTTCATGCAAGAGTCAAAGTTTTTCTCTCTATTCCTTTTTATTTTTCTCTTTTGGCAAGCATCATGTGGTGAGGAAATATCTAGGCACATATATCCAGTTAGATGTGGATAGCATGGGTTATTATTGTTGACATCAACTTTGAGGTGAATACGGGGGAGGCAAAATTATAAGCCCCTATCTTTCTATGTGTCCGGTTGAAACGTTTTGCTCATGTGTATGCTGTGAGTGTTAGCAATCATAGAAGACTATATGATGGTTGAGTATGTGGACTTGCCTAAAGGCTCCAATATGTGACCCTTCCTGAAAAGATGATGAATTGTAGTTGCAAAGTTGACTGAGAACATAGTTTGTTGGTTTCCAATAGAGTTTATGCTTTATACTTCGATGTTGTGATGAATTGTTACTTATTCATGAGAAGTCTATGATAAAAGTTCTATGATAAAAGTTTTATGTTAAAGTTTGTTGTTGTTATAATAATTTACATGATGCTTCTATGTCCGTATTTTGTTTTTATCGACACCCCTCTCTCTAAGCATGTGGACATGTTTTTCGATTTCGGTTTTTGCTTGAGGACAAGCGAGGTCTAAGCTTGGGGGAGTTGATACGTCCATTTTGCATCATGTTTACCTACTGTTATTTATAATGTTTTATGCATAATAATGCTTTTTGGAGTAATTCTAATGCCTTTTCTCTCATAATATGCAAGGTTCACACAAAGAGGGAGAATTCCGGCAGCTGGGAATCTGGACCTGGAAATGTGCTGAAACTTCAAAGGAATTTTTATGGAATGAATACGAATTATTGGAGAGAATAACTACCAAAGGGGGGCCCACCAAGTGTAACACCCTGGTTTTTGGCCCTTTCTTTTTCTTTTGTAATTTATTTGTCTTTGCCCTAGTTTTATTTTTGAAGTGGTTCTGTGGCCTTGCAACCTGGGAGATATTCAATTCGTCTCCTCCAAAGTGACTCATCATTCCCAACTTTTTCCCAAGATCATGCCATTGTCCATTCTAGCTCAACCTCAAAATTCTTTTCTAGGGAATATTCTTTTTTCTGTTAAAGGAATAACCCTGTCTGACGTAGGTTGTGAAACAACCTATATTTCTGCGTCCAAAAGATTCCCAAATAATTCTCATAATTTCTTTGGGTCATATATTCCTCAAATATGCCCAAATATTTCCTTAACCAGTTCAAAAATAATTCCCCAATATTACTTCTTCACTTCTCTCCAGAAGGGCACTTTGTGAAGGAAGTATCATTTATATTATTCTGTTTGCTCCAAACTTTTTGGGAATTCTCTTATGTCCAAATGATTGCCACATGCCAAAACGCAACTTCATTTTCCTACTGAATCTTCCTTAGTGATTTTTCAAAGTTTCGGTTCAAATAGAAGCTTTGTGAAGGAAGTACTAGCTAGGAGTATCCAAATAAGTTTAAATTTGCATGCCTCTTCATGTGCTCCATCCCTTGATCTATGTGAGCACATGACCAAATCTTTGATTCTGTTAATATTTTCAGGTTGTGAAGCAACTATGAGTTATATTGCTTCATTAATTCTGAAAAATTACCAGATCATGCTCCTACCCATATCACTTCTCTCCACCAAATTTGGGACCATTTCATCAATCCATTTACTCCCCAAAATTATTGCAAGTTTCTGGACAGAGAGGATGTTTGTGAAGCAAGTACCATTTTGGCAAGTCCATTTGGTATGAAATTTTTACAGCATCTTAATATGTCCATATCAGCATGATCTACCCAATTTCAGCTCAAGTGGCTAATCTATGTGAGTGCATCATCCTATTCTCATTTCTGGACCAATTATGCAGTTACAAAGAAACCCTGTTGTTTTGTGGTCCAATTCCCCTCATAACCCCCAGGATTATAGTCCTTCTTAATCTAAACCTCTCAGACATCATATCTTGTTCTTATCTCATCTCATTTCATCGCACCACTTGCTCCAAGTTTGCTACAGCAAACTTGTGATGCTTGTTTCTTTCTACTCTCAGTGTCTGTGATCGTTTCATCAATTCAGGGCTGCTCCAGCTTGGAGGTACTTCATGCCAGACATCATTTGGCAGACCGTGTGGCACTGTGTGCACTAGTGCACGCGGTGATCACGATTCTGGCTCACCAAATACGTGCTCTGCTCACTGTGGCCGCGTCCAGGACGTTGCCTAGCTCCGGCCCCTCCCCCTCTCATAGTCTTCGCGCGTGAGCGTGTCTAGTGGCTTCACCTTGTCGTCGCCTTCACCATGGACCCGTCTCCCCCTCCTGTAGCTCGCTCGTCGGCGCTCGTCGCCGCGTGCCCACGGGCGAAAAGTGCCCGGCAGCCTCTGTTCGCGCTGCAACGTCTTCCTCCCCTTGTACCTTGGCCTCCTCTGCCCCGTGAAGCTTGTCTTCGCTGCCTCATTGTGTTCCTCGCCCTCCCCGTGATCGCTGAGCTCGACAGAGCCTCGGCCGGACATGCACGGCGGCACTCGGCCACAGCCTCCCTCGCCCCGCCTATTTAAGCCCCTCCCCGCGGCCTCCCGAGCACCTCATCACCCTCACCTCATTCCACTCCCCCTCCCTAGACACTCGCCCGAGCTCCAGGGGCCCTTCCTGCTCGCCATTGCCGCCTCGGTCGCCGGCGGCCGCCTCCTAAATTCGGGCAGGCCCGCGCTCCTCTCCTCTTCTTTCCTCCACCAGAGAGATCTCTAGTACCAACCAAATCTCTGGTGCACTCTTTTCTCCTCTCCGGCGACCCCTGAACGCGAGTCCGACGTCGCCCGTTACCGCCGTCCGCCATGGCCCCAGTCCTGCTCGCCTCGTTCCACCCCGGGGCCTATGACCTCCACCGTCGGGTGCGGCTCCTCCTGTTGAGCTCGTCCATAGGTCGAGCGAGGTGGGGATAGCCGGAGCCGGCCGGACGAGCACCCGCGCCGGCAGCCTCCTTCTGTTCTGCGTGTGAGCGACGGCGAGAAGAAGGAGGCAGGATAAGAGAGTTGACCAGCGCGTGGACCCCGTGGCGCCACCTGTTAGTGGCACAAGGCCCGGCCCCGCGCCTGCCAGCGTGGAGTAAGTGGGAGCGCATTCGCGCTAGTACGTTTTCTCGTACCAAAGGCGTATTTTGGTGCGGCTTAAGCTAGGAATACGCTTTCCTATTCTGGAAAGCATATTTGACCAAATACGTTTTCTGTTTTTTCCAGTCAAGGACTTATTTGTGGATTAATTTTTGCAGATAGCTCCCTGGCAGTCAAACACTCGTAACTTTTTTCTCCTACTCCAAATGAGGTGATTCCAAAGCCCACTTCTTCGTCTCGTCGAGCCTGTTCCGATGGAATCATTTTCACCATGTGATAACATTCTAGAAATGACCATTATGCCCTTGCCCATATTCAGCCCCCTCCGAGAGAGAATGTTTTCCGGTGATTCTTTCCGCGAGCTTCTCGCACTTCTTCCCGGTGAATCCATCCACCACAGGCAAGCCACACCCTCCATTGCATGATTGCAATGCAATGCCATGGTTTAAATTATTTGAACTTATTTAAAATATTGCTTTAGCTACATGTGACTTGTTCATGGCATTTCTCGGAGTGATGTTTTGATCTGGCTATTGCCATGATGTTGTTTGGAGTTCTAGGACTAATATTTTGCAGCTTATGAGGATGACATGTGCCATTGGATTATTAGTGGCTTATATTATTTTCATGATAGTATTTGATATTATGCTTTGGAGTATTATTTTGGATATGATGTTATCATGTGGATCTTAGGTTAAAATCCTGCATTGGATTAGTAGTATCATTATACTTGGATTCATCATGATAGTAGTGCTATGCTATCCTCGGAGTATTATGATATGACTGTTATGGTTTGGATTATGTGTTGGATATTGCTATGACTTGGATTACAAGTGGATATTCGATATCGGAGTATCAGTTAAACTTTGAGGATAAATTCCGTCATTTCATTGGTCAGGTGCCACCGAACCGGGCTTTCCCAGTGCAACCACATTTGCCTTTATGGGAAGGCCCTAATGCGATCTATTGACATGTCTCTCGCCGGTGCCTCCAACGAGGGAAGGTTATGCGCGCGCACTACCCTGATCAGGTAGGCGGACATAAGCCTTGTGTGCTCGTAGTTGTTGTAGATGGCTTTCTCCCCGCTTGGGACCGTTTATTGTTTTGACACGATGGTGGCCATTGGATGTCACGAGTTGACATCGGGGCCACCCATGACTTAGCCCAAAGGGGAGTTGGTTGGAGTGTCCGGGAGAGTGTCATGGCAGTAGATTGGTTTTGTCGGAACGCCGTTGGTCCACCCAAATGGGAGCGAGAGGCCATGGGTTCTGTGATGTGGGTACAGTGTACTAACATCTGCAGAGTGTGTCTTTAATCTATCCATAGCCGCATCCTCGGTCATGGGCACAAGTTTCTGCTAGGTCACACCGTTCGATCAACACTCACATGATAGAATGACTTATAGATGACTTATATGTTGATATTGTGAGCAGTAACAGTTTGGCAGGATGTTGATGATGATGTTGGGATGATCTCGAGGATGATCATTCAGTTTGGGATGTGGTCACGAGGTGATCATGTGGATGTTTTGATCACGAGGTGATCAGGTGGATCACTAGGTAATCGAGATGGTATATTGTTTGGCCGGATAGCCAAGAGTGAGATGGGTGTTGAGTTTGAGATGTTGGTTTATAAGCATTGTAGTAGTTTCATATTATGTTTAGTAGTTGCTTCATCATAGTAGTTGTTAATTAATTAACCTGCTAATGCTATGTTATTGTCTTGCCTTGATGCTTTTGGTTGTTGTGATCTTGCAAGTACATTCAATGTACTGACCTGGCGTGTCATGCCAGATTGCAGGTGATGTCGTGATTGATTGATTGTTTGTCGAGGTATCCGTTCGTGCGAGCTAGATCGTGTCCCAGCCAGAGTCCCTGCGGAGTGGAGTTCACCACCTTCGTCATTGTTCCGCTCCTAGAAGTATTCGGCGGCTACGAGTTGTTCTGCTGCTAGCATAGAGCTGCCTTAGCAGGCGTAGTGTCGTCGTGCTGATTTGATCTTTTGTAACATCAGACCCTTGTAGCATTATCCTTTGTAATAAGAGCTGATTTGTTCTATGCCAAGCAGTGTCGTATTCCAGAAGACTTTTCCTCGATCTCTGGGCTGGAATACGGGGTGTTCCGGTCTCTTTGAGCCGGGGTGCCACAAGGCTTGGTATCAGAGCAGGTCTGGCTGTAGGACTCCCTAGTCAGCGCGAGCGGTAGAAATCGGTAGTATAGAGTCTGGCTTGTTTTTTTTGCATTTGGTTGCTACATTTGTTTGCTACATAGCATGCATATAGCATTAATATTTTGCTGCTAACGGTTTAATCTAGTGAGTGTAGATGGCATTGGATCCTGATCCACTACAACTCAGCCTCTGCATTTCCTCAGTTTCCTCTTTCCTTCGGTATTTGGCGTCGTCTCTGTCCCAGCAGAGTGATGCCAAGTGATCCGGACACTATTTTCAGAAACGGTGCTCAGGTATCACACCGATCTCTTCCTTCCAGCTATCCCTATCGCTTCGGTGGTAGACATGCTTCTACCCCGGATCGTGCTTTTCTCTTGTCGCGTTGGCAACCCTTAATGATCTTAGCTATCAAAAAAGGGCAATGCCAGCGGAATCAGCTTTCCTCGCTACCCTATTCCTTGGACGAGTACGGATCCCTTCCGTCCGCTTGATGATGATGTGGTGGTCACACTCGTGTCCCGCTACATGGTTACCAAGTACGTCCTCGCCTCCGAGCTAGTCAAGGTTGTTACCTGGCTAAGCCAGCACTTGGTGTAGATATGTTTACACCACCTTTTCCACACGTTGATCCATCTTCGTGCACACCGTAACAGCATGTTAGATCGTAGAACCGGAGATTCTGCGAGATTTGTGTGCTTAAGTAAGCATGCATATTATGTGACTAGCAGTAATATGTGACCTTGTTTGTGTGTGAGTTGATTGTTGTTGTGTGCTTTTGTTTAGTTGAGTTGTTTCTTCTCTCTTTTGGGCCCTCGGTGTTACCCTATTTTCCCCTTATGGAATTTGCTCATCAACTGACTCCGGGCTTAAAGAAGCAATAAGGAGTTCAAACATTTGGAAGAAGCTCAGCTAAACACATCAAGTCTACACTAGTATTTAATCCTCACAGCAGTAATGATCTAGCCAGCAGGAAGACAAGTCAGGTGCAAGATCCACGGTATATTTTCAGTCAAAGGTATGGATCATATACAAAGTTTTGGCTCAGCAATGAATGATGCTTGAAATATGTTATACTCCGAGAGAAAGTCAGAATGTGCTATGATCAAGGAAGACAGTCATATAATTTTTCTCATGCAAACAACCAGCCGCAAAATATCATGGTCATGTGTATGGATTTTTGTCTGCATTTCACAATATGAAGCTTTGGATGTGCTAAACTCGGTCTTCCTCCACATGCTATTGGAAGAAGCTTATGGTGCAAGGCTCCTCAATTTCCCCCCGTACAATATATGGATAGTTTCCGGTCCAAGATACCCAGTCTTTCACAACAATATACCCTAGTAAAAGCTTTTGACATAAGAAATCAAATCTTTCTCAACAAGCAACCAGAGGAGAAGCTTCTCAGATACGAAACCCAGTCTTCTCCAGCACGCCACCTCGATAAAAGCTTCGAGTATAAGCAATCGAGTCTTCTTCAACAAGCTACTTGGATAGCTTCCCACATAAGACGCCCAACTCGCGATAGTACAACGCTATGCACCATCGTCAGATATGCCACAACAAGCTGATAGTACATGGCAGCGCAGCTCAAGAATCAGATCCGTAACATTTTTAGAAGTACAATTCAGTCAAGACATATGCCTACTACAAAGACCAAGTGTTCGGTTGCATATCCTTCTTACATATATGGTGAGCATACACCCCGGGCATACAAGTCACTCATTCGAGATGCGGCAGTGATCAAGCTAATATACCTAAGGAAGGTAAGGGTTCAACAACCCCATGAGTCATGCAAATGAAGATAAGTAGAGATACACCTCATATAATGAAAGGATCGACAAGTTCTAGAGCTGACAACGCAGAATCAACAGTCTTGACAATGGTCACCAAGGCCATTATTTCCGCATCTGACAAGGAGATATCATGAACCCTCTCACTATTTTGCATGATTGGTCTCATCAACAAGCTATGTACAGCTACAAGCCCCGAGTATATGTGATATATGTGCGGACCCAAGTCAGAAAGCAAGCACAAGGAATAATGCCAAAAATATTTCCCTAACCACATACATGGTCATACGAAGAATCAAGGACATATGTGGCAAGCTATTTAAACGAGGTATCCTAACAAAGAAAGTCATGACTGTCAAAGAGTGAGACTGGCAGCAAAGGTATGATGATTTGTGCGCAATCATCAGGGTCCAGATACCCAAGTCAGTTGGAGGCCATGATTCCATATGGATCCACAAAAACATACCCCCTGAAGCCTACTCTGATATACAAAGACTTCATATTCCACCAACCCAGTTGTCCCACGACACCTGCCTCGACTAGTTAGTGTGGAATATCCAAGTCTGTTATGTCAAATCCAAGATTCCTTTGCAGCCTCCACAATTTGACTTCAACGACAATGAAAAAGATCTCACAGCCTATTACCACAAATGGGTATACTGAAAACATGAGTAAGTCAAAAGCAGAACCATTACCTCAGACCAGGTATACTCACTGGCAGAACCAAGTACACGGACAACTTGTCATGAAAAGTGTCCTCCCATCAGCACTCTTGTCAGGCCAGTCTCAAGATGCTAATGTTTGAGGTATGCTACACTTATAAGTCCGTACCATTTATATTGCTCACTGCCGAAGGCAGTCGAATCTTTGGTACGTATCTCATGTTTGAGACCAAGAAACAAATCGAGATAAGTTAGTACCACCTACGAGCAGTCAGATCTCGTCAGGAGAACGGCCATGATTCTCAGCATTGATTGAACCCGGAAGACATGAGTTTGTCTGAGCAACCCCATGGCAGAAGTAAAAAGTTTTCATGGCCAAATGAAATCTATGCTCAGATCCCTTGGATATCACCACAGATATGAAAGAATCAATGTCAACTTAAGGATTTAGTATATGAGCAAAAACCTGTCAGAATGTGGGAAAGGTGAAGCAAACCACTCCCGAGCAAGGTAATCAGATCATACGAAATTCTTGAGGGAACGATAAACAAGGGAAATGGATACCCGTGTTGTAAACGGTGTCCTCAAGTCATACTTGTTCCCTGAGCAACCAAATCTCGAGGACGAGATTTCTTTAAGGGGGAAGGTTTGTAACACCCTGGTTTTTGGCCCTTTATTTTTATTTTTTAATTTATTTGGTTTTCTCCCTAGTTTTATTTTTGGAGTGGTTATGTGGCCTTGCAACCTGGGAGATATTCAATTCTTCTCCTCCAAAGTGACTCATCATTCCCAACTTTTTCCCAAGATCATGCCTGTGACGCCCCCGATTTGACCGTACACTAATCATGCACGCAAATGTGTACGACCACGATCAGGGACTCACGGGAAGATATCACAACACAACTCTAAAACATAAATAAGTCATACAAGCATTATAATACAAGCCAGGGGCCTCGAGGGCTCGAATACAAGTGCTCGATCATAGACGAGTCAGCGGAAGCAACAATATCTGAGTACAGACATAAGTTAAACAAGTTTGCCTTAAGAAGGCTAGCACAAAAGTAGCAACGATCGAAAAGGCAAGGCCTCCTGCCTGGGACCTCCTAACTACTCCTGGTCGTCGTCAGCGGCCTGCACGTAGTAGTAGGCACCTCCAGTGCCGTAGGTGTCGTCATCGACGGTGGCGTCTGGCTCCTGAACTCCAGCATCTGGTTGCGACAATCCGGTATAGAAAGGGGAAAGGAGGGAGAAAAGCAACCGTGAGTACTCATCCAAAGTACTCGCAAGCAAGGAGCTACACTACATATGCATGGGTATATGTGTAAAGAGGCATATCAGTGGACTGAACTGCAGAATGCCGGAATAAGAGGGGGATAGCTAGCGCTGGCGAAGACTACGCTTCTGGACATCTCCATCTTGCAGCATGTAGAAGAGAGAAGATTGAAGTCCTCCAAGTAGCATCGCATAGCATAAACCTACCCGGCAATCCCCTCCTCGTCGCCCTGTTAGAGAGCGATCACCGGGTTGTATCTGGCACTTGGAAGGGTGTATTTTATTCAGTATCCAGTTCTAGTTGTCATAAGCTCAAGGTACAACTCCGGGTCGTCCTTTTACCGAGGGACACGGCTATTCGAATAGATAAACTTCCCTGCAGGGGTGCACCACATAACCCAACACGCTCGATCCCAATTGGCCGGACACACTTTTCTGGGTCATGCCCGGCCTCGTAAGATCAACGCGTCGCAGCCCCACCTAAGCACAACAGAGCGGTCAGCACGCCGGTCTAATCCTAAGCGCGCAGGGGTCTGGGCCCATCGCCCTATGCACACCTGCACGTTGCGAACGCGGCCGCGAGCAGACCTAGCAACCCACACGATCACGGCGGTTACGTCAAAGCGGTCCAACACGGCGCGCGCCACTCAGTCGCTGACGTCACGAGGGCTTCGGCTGATACCACGACGCCGGGATACCCATAACTACTCCCGCGTAGATGGCTAGTGCGTATAGACCAAATGGCCAGACTCAGATCAAATACCAAGATCTCGTTAAGCGTGTTAAGTATCCGCGAACGCCGACCAGGGCCAGGCCCACCTCTTACCTAGGCGGTCTCAACCTGCCATGTCGCTCCGCCACAAAGATCCACTTGCGGGTACTCCTACGAGCCGACCCGACTTTAGTCATCACATGTGTCATGTATATAGTATATAAGTATATGCCCGTGATCACCGCCCAGGTGATCACGGCCCGATAGTATAGCACAGCAGACGGACAAGAATGTAGGGCCACTGATGGAAATCTAGCATCCTATACTAAGCATGTAGGATTGCAGGTAAAGGTATCAACAGTAGTAGCAAGGATAGGCTATGCATCAGAATAGGATATCAAAAAGCAGTAACATGCTACACTACTCTAATGCAAGCAGTATAGAGGAGAGTAGGCGATATCTGGTGATCAAGGGGGGGGGGCTTGCCTGATTGCTCTGGCAAGTAGGAGGGGTCGTCGACTCCGTAGTCGAACTGGGCAGCAGCAGTGTCGGTCTCGTAGTCTACCGGAGAGAAGAGGGGGAAGAAACAGTAAATACAATGCAAACATAAGCATGACGATGCGTGACATGACAATGAGCGGTGCTAGGAGTGCCCTAACGCGACAGTAGGTGGTACCGGTGAAGGGGGGGGGGACATCCGGGAGGTATGCCCGATGTTCCGCATTTTCGGACAGACGGATCGGAGGGGGAAAGTTGCTAGTTCGATAGGTTAGGGAGGTGCGGTGGATGAACGGACTGCATAGTCGGATTCGTCTCGTCGTTCTGAGCAACTTTCATATAGAAAACATTTTCATCCGAGTTACGGTTTAAAAGATATGAATTTTCAAAGTTTATTTGAATTTCTGGATTTATTTATATTAAGAAAAATGAATTATGACGTCAGCATGAGGCAATGCTGACGTCAGCAAGTCAACAGGTCGGCTGACCAGTCAAACCAGACAGGTGGGTCCAGTGGGACCCACATGTCAGCCTCTGTTAGTCTAATACTTAATTAAACTAATCTAACAGTATAATTAGAGGGATGGGCCCCACATGTCAGTGAGTGTTTAGCTAAACTAATTATTTTTATTTATAAAACATTTTCTTTTTCTTTATTTTTTAATTTCTGCGGCGGGGCCCGCATGTCAGTGACTGGGCCTGCCCAGTCAGCAGTTGACTGGGTCAACCCAGTCAACTGGGGCCCGTGGGGGCCACTGGCAGTGACCCAGGGGTGGCCCCAGGTGTGCCACGTCGGCGGCCGGCGCCGGAGCAACGCCGGCGACCGAAAACACGGCGGAGGCGCTCGGGACCTCGCCGGAATCCACGTACAGGGCACCGTTCAGGGAGTTTTTGGTCGCGTTCGAAAGCTACGGCTGCGCCGCGTCCAACGGTGGTGGTTGTGGCGGCAGGGGTGACCGGAATCGAGCGCGGCGAGCTCATCGGCGGACGACCGGAGTCGGACGCCAGAGGAAAGGGCGACGCAGCATGCTAGCGAGCGAACGGAGAGGCTAGGTGGGACGTGCGTTAGGAGGCGAATGCAACGGGCGCTGGCCCGTGACCATTTGGTCACCGGAGGCACGCCGGCGACGAGCGCAGGCGGCAGCGCGTTCGGGCGCTCAACGGAGGCTATGCTAGGAGGCACGGGGAGGCACGGGCGTGGGCTCGTTGGGCTCCTGGGAGCTCCAAGAGTTTGACTACGAGCTCGGACGCGAGCTCAGGCCACGGTAGCCACGGCGGCGAGGTGATATGCGGCGGCGAGCTCAAAGCAACGGCGACGAGCTAGCTAGGGAGGCTCACGCAGTGCGAGGAGGAGAATGGAGGGAGGGAGGAGCTCACCGAGCGGCTACGTAAAGCCTGCGACAGCTTAGGAGCGCAGAGGTGGCCGGAGACGACGGCGGTCACCGACGCCCGAGGCGGAAGGGGGCGGCTCGATCCGCTGCCTGCGGTGCTCCCCGGCTTGCGTTCGTGGACGGGGACGAGGAAGCCGACGACGGCGGAGCTGCTGGACAGGTTGGCGAGGCGAGGCGAGGTTGGTTGCCGCGGTTGCGACGGCGGACGGCGACGGAGGCGCTCGGGATGATGGGGGGGAGCACGGAGCGGCGCGAAGGAGAGGGGATGAGGGAGGCGCAGGGGCCGAGAGTGAGCGGGGTGAGTGGGAGAGAGACCCGAGGAGGCGCGGGGGCTGGCGCCCTTATCCCCTCCGGCGTCGGTGCCGGCGAGGTGGTCGGGCGGCAGCGCGCCCCTGTTCTGACCCGGTCGGGGGAACAGGAAGGGGACGCGGGGGTGAGTTGGGTTGGGCCGGGTCGGGCGCGGGTGGCGGCCCAGTTTGGGCCGAGGTTCGGTCCAGACGGGCCACGGGTCCAGTGGGGGGGGAAAGGGCTTTTCCTTTTTCTTTTTTTTCTTTCTGTGATCTGTTTTCTGTTTTCCTTTTATTTGTTTATTTTCTTTTCTGTTTTATTTCTTTTAAAATTAATTAGGTATTTTATAAAAATGTTTCCTCCACCATAATTACCAGTGTATTATTTAGCACCCACTGAACATTTTTGTTTGAATTTTTGAAAACTTTTATTTTTCACTTTAATTATATTTGAAGTTTGAGCTAGGAGTTTGAAAGGAAGGTGATTCAAATGTGATCAAGCCCTGTTTAGCAACATGATTAGCTTAATCACAGGGGGTTACTGTAGCATGATTCTCAGGGTGTTACAAATCTCCTCCACTACAAGAAATCTCGTCCCGAGATTTAGGAGGTAGAAGGAAACAGTGCGGGGTATTCTTCGTGCAGACGATCCTCTCGTTCCCAAGTGGCCTCATCTTCAGAATGGTGCGACCACTGGACTTTGAGAAACTTGATCGCCTTCTGACGTGTGCGGCGTTCAGCTTGGTCGAGAATGCGGACCGGATGCTCCTTATAGGAGAGGTCTTGCTGCAATTCGAGCACTTCGTGATCCACAGCTCGGATTGGATCCTTGAAGCAACGGCGGAGCTGTGACACATGGAACACATCGTGAACCTGAGAAAGGTTCGGCGGTAGTTCCAGTTGGTATGCCACTTTTCCACGCCTTTCGAGAATAGTGAATGGGCCAATATAGCGAGGAGCTAGTTTTCCCTTGATCCCGAAGCGGTGAGCACCCTTCATAGGTGTGACTCGAAGATAAGCCTTTTCGCCAGGTTGATAGACCATGTCTTTATGATGACGGTCATACTGACTCTTCTGACGTGACTGAGCAGTCTTGAGATTCTCGCGTATAATGCGGACTTGTTCTTCGGCATCTTGGATAATATCCGGACCGAAGAGTGGACGTTCCCCAGTTTCTGACCAGTTCAGGGGGGTTCGGCACTTTCGTCCATATAACACTTCGAAGGGGGCCATCTTCAGACTAGCTTGATAGCTATTATTATAAGAGAACTCAGCATACGGGAGAGATTCCTCCCATTTCTTGCCGAAGGAAATAACGCAAGCTCGAAGCATGTCTTCGAGAACTTGATTGACGCGTTCAACTTGTCCTTGCGATTGAGGATGAAACGCAGTACTGAATGACAGATGAGTTCCCATTGCTTCTTGGAAACTTGCCCAGAATCTTGAAGTGAATAAGCTGCCACGGTCTGAGCTGATAACCAATGGAATACCGTGGAGTGAAACAATCCTGGACATATAGAGCGTTGCCAACTTGCTAGCAGTGATCGTTTCTTTGACCGCCAGAAAATGTGCAACTTTGGAAAGCCGGTCAATGACGACAAGAATAGCATCATTACCTTTCTGCGATTTGGGAAATCCAGTGACGAAGTCCATCTCAACATGGTCCCATTTCCATTCAGGAATAGAGATAGGTTGCAGAGTTCCAGCAGGCCTTTGATGTTCTGCTTTGATACGACGGCAAACGTCACACTCAGCAACATAACGAGCAATGTCTTGCTTCATATTAGTCCACCAGAATCTCTGACGGATATCTTGGTACATCTTTGTACTACCAGGATGGATACATAGAGGCGTATCATGAGCTTCTTTCATAACTTCCTGTGTCATATCCAGGTTTTTCTCTGCACATGGCACCACTAGGCGGCCCTTGAAGTATAAGGTGCCATCTTCAGCAATAGAGAAGAATGAGGGTTTTCCTTCTGCGAGGTAGCGCTTAATCTTATGGGCTTCAGAGTCATATCCCTGTATTCTCTTGATGGAGTCCAGGAGATCTGGTTCGACGACCAGGGTATTGAGGGAACCCTGGGGAACAACACGGAGGTTCATCTTGCGGAACTCCTTAGGAGGGGGAGCGAGTGCACCCGGAGGAACAATATGGAGGTTCAGCTTCCTGAATTCTTCAACAAGCGAGGGCTGAACTTTGTGAACCTGGAGGTGGTTGCAGTAAGACTTGCGGCTCAAGGCATCAGCCATTACATTAGCCTTGCCTGGCGTATAGGAAATACCCAAGTCAAAGTCTGCAACAAGCTCCATCCATCTCTGCTGACGGAGGTTCAGATCTGGTTGAGTAAACAGATACTTCAGACTTTGGTGGTCGGTGAAGATCTCGCAACGATTACCGAGAAGGTAATGTCGCCACTGCTTCAGCGCATGAATGACAGCAGCAAGTTCGAGGTCGTGAACTGGGTAGTTCTCTTCGTGAGGGCGCAATTGTCGAGAGGCATAAGCAATCACTTTGCGGTCTTGCATTAGGACACAGCCTAACCCTTGACGGGAAGCGTCGCAGTAAATGACGAAGTCCTTCTTAGTATCAGGTGGAGCTAGAACTGGGGCAGAAGTCAACTTGTCTTTGAGTGCCTGGAAACTTTCCTGACATTTGTCTGTCCATTGGAACTTGACACCCTTATGCAACAGGTTAGTCAGAGGCCTGGCGATCTTAGAGAAGTTCTCGACGAATCGACGGCAATAGCTGGCGAGACCGAGAAAACTTCTGACTTGCTTAACGTTCTTGGGAGGAGTCCAATCAAGAATAGCCTGAACTCGCTCGGGGTTGACGGCAATACCATCCTTAGAGATGACATGCCCAAGATAGGTTACTTCCGGTAGCCAGAATTCACATTTGGAGAACTTGGCATATAGTTGATGTTCTCGTAGCTTTTCCAGCACAAGTCGAAGATGTTCAGCATGTTCTTCTTCGTTCTTGGAAAGTATCTGGATATCATCCAGATAAACCACGACGAACTTGTCGAGGTAATCCATGAATATGTAGTTCATCAGACGAGAGAAGGTGGCTGGAGCATTGGTTAAACCGAAAGACATGACGGTGTACTCATATGAACCATAGCGAGTCACGAAGGCGGTCTTTGGGATATCCTCTTCGCGAACACGGATCTGGTGGTAGCCCAACCTCAAGTCGAGCTTAGAGAACACTGACGAACCCGCCAGTTGATCATACAGATCATTGATCCGAGGAAGAGGGTATTTATTCTGAATGGTAGCTTGGTTTATAGGACGGTAGTCTTGAACTAACCGGTTTGTTCCGTCCTTCTTCTTGACAAAGAGAGAAGGTGCTCCCCAAGGAGAGCAACTTGGGCGAATGAATCCTTTGCGAAGAGACTTGTCGATTTCCTCCTTAAGCTCAAGGAGTTCATGCGGCGGCATTTTGTAGGGTCGCTTGGCTGTAGGAGTGGTGCCTGGTTTCAAGTCGATGATGAATTCGACAGCTCTAGCAGGGGGAATCCCCGGAAGTTCTTCAGGAAAGACGTCGAGGAATTCACGCACGACGGGAATGTTTTCAATGCCCTCGAGTGGTGCAGCGTTCAATGCATTCAATGCATAGAGCCTTGCCTCGGCATTTTGCACCAGATGGGCTTGGTAAGTAACTATCTCATCTGAAGGGTGTAGCAGATGGACGGTCTTAGTGGTGCAAACGATTGAAGCAGTATGCGCTTTTAACCAATTCATTCCCAGAATGAGATCAATGCTACAGGACTTCAGTACGATGGGAAAGACAAGAAATTCCAGTCCTTCAATTTCAACAGTAACATCGCGACTAACCATAGAGGTTTGACATTGGCTCGCAGGGGTGTGTACCACTAGCGGAGTGTTTATCTCTTCGTGATTAATGCCATGCAGGAATGCAAATTCTGCTGAAATGAATGAGTGGGATGCTCCTGTATCAAATAAAACGGATGCTGGTACTGAATTTACGAGGAGTGTACCCATCACAGTAGCAGGCTGGTCTTGAGCTTCACTGAGATCAACGTGGTTGGCATGAGCACGACCTTGAGACTTAGCATTGTTGTTGCGGGGCTGGTTGTTACCACGGCCAGCTGCTGGAAGGGCCAGTTGATTCTGATTCTGATAGCAGTTCCTGGCAAAGTGACCCGGTTGACCACACTTGAAGCACAGACCATTATCGGGAGTGGGAACAGGAGCCCCAGGTGGGGGAGCTGGTAGCTTTGACTGCTTAGATGGTGGAGGAGGCAGACGCGGTGCAGCATAAGATTTCCTGGGAGCAGGTGCATTTGGACGATACACGCTGTTCGGGATCCATATCTTACGCTTCTGTGAGGGTGAGCCCGCAGATGAGCCCGTGTCACGGTTGCGCCTCTGAGAGCTCTGGTATTCCTGCAGACCAGTCTCGACATTGATGGCCTTATTCACCAAGGTGGCGAAATCGACGAAGTCATGCACTAGAAGTGCGAGCTTGATGTCAGCTTGTAGTCCATCTCGGAACTTCTCCTGTCTGCGTGCATCAGTTGCAATGTCTTCTTCAGCATAGCGGGACAAGTCCAGAAACTCCCGCTGATAAGCTTCAACAGTTTTGTTGCCTTGGGTGAGGTTGCGGAACTCACGCTTCTTCCGGTCCATGACTCCCTGAGGAATGAAGCGGGCACGGAAAGCAGCTTGGAAGTCTGGCCAGGTGATGATTGTTCCAGCTGGCAGAGTACGCCTGTGGCTGTCCCACCATTGAGCTGCGGGTCCCTTCAAGAAGAAGGAAGCAAAATTGACATAGCTGGCAAGGGCTACATCAGCAGACTCCATCTCATAGGTGATGTCACGGAGCCAGTCATCAGCATCCAGAGGCTGAGTTGAGCTGCGGTAGATGGTTGGGTTGAGGCGTATGAAATCTTGAAGAGTCACTTGGGCTGGCTGCTGGTTCATATTGGGGCGAGGAAACTGAGCCATCATATTTTCCATGAATTGGCGGTTCAGTTCGAACTGTTGGATCATACCAGCCATGTACTCAGGTGGTGGTGGGGCATCGCCACCACGACCACGACCACCTGGTCTAACCATCCTGCTAATATATAACAGGGGTAGTTCAGCATTGAGAAAATTTGCCATGACAAGAATCATTCATGATGAAACATGCATAATTGAAAGGAGCACGATAGCTACTGCATAGTAGTCGGCATAACTTACAAAAGGGGTCATGCATAGAGTTCAGTACAAGGACTAAAACATCATAGGCGGCACACAGGCTCGCGGCGACTGAAACTAATACTACAAGCAAGTCTACATCAGTCCCAAGAGGTACTGTGGAGGTAATCGTAGCCCGACAGCTGGTAGTGAGGTAACGGATAGTCCTCCACGTCAGCAGACTGGGGCCCGCGGATACTCAGGTGTAGAGTCCGACGCTCAGGTGGCAGAAGAGAACCAAGTGCGGGAGAGTAGCCTCCCACCTCTGGCCAACCGACAGCGTGGGGCATCACGGTCCTGGCTGGGTAGATCGCAGCACGCGGTACCTGTCCAGATCGGACAAAGGGGTGCAGCAGCGTCAGAGCACGGTAAAGGTGCTGACGGGTGGTGTACATCTCGTGACGAAGAGCTCGGTTAGCTCGATCCAGCCCATCAGCATGCAGAACCAGGTGCTGATGGTAGAAGGGCTCCCGGGTGACAGTGGAGTAGGCAGCAGTATAGTATCCCTCCGCACCAACATCAGAGGCGATAGCAATGTGCCTGAAAGGGGAGATGTCCAACTCCTGATACTCTCCACGAAGACGTGTCAGAGCAGCATAGGCAGCATCGTGGACAGCCATATCGATGGTCACACCAACACCATGTGCGGTGTGCAGCACAGTAGTGGAGTCGTACTCCCGAGAGTAGAGGTGGACGATGGCACGGTACTGCTCCTGGTTAAAGTCCTGGAACTCCTCGTAGACGGTGAACTCAGGGTGCCAGCGATAACCCAGATAGGTCATCATCTCAGCTAGCACCGCAGGTGATCCCGAGGCACCAATGGCCATCGTGTGGCGAACAACCTGCCTCGTGGGTTCCATCTGAAAGCAAAGACGTTTCAAAGGAGTCAAATGACAGTGTGTGAATTGGTCAAAATACTATTCTAAGAAACAACTAAGGCTTATCCATCTTTGGGGTGAACGCGGTCACGGGATCCTAGTGTTAGAGTTAGTAAATTCGTTTAACCCGAGTAGAAGAGATTTCAGAGTCCCAGAGTAAAGGTCGAGGAGTAAAAGATCCTAGTACCACCCAATGGCGACGTGGGCCCGTAAGCCGCACAGCCATGTTAGTAAAAGTTTTTGCAATGACTAGACTCGACTTCGGCCAAGGAGTGTGGAAGGGGGGTTCCTACAGGCAGTCGGCTCTGATACCAACTTGTGACGCCCCCGATTTGACCGTACACTAATCATGCACGCAAATGTGTACGACCACGATCAGGGACTCACGGGAAGATATCACAACACAACTCTAAAACATAAATAAGTCATACAAGCATTATAATACAAGCCAGGGGCCTCGAGGGCTCGAATACAAGTGCTCGATCATAGACGAGTCAGCGGAAGCAACAATATCTGAGTACAGACATAAGTTAAACAAGTTTGCCTTAAGAAGGCTAGCACAAAAGTAGCAACGATCGAAAAGGCAAGGCCTCCTGCCTGGGACCTCATAACTACTCCTGGTCGTCGTCAGCGGCCTGCACGTAGTAGTAGGCACCTCCAGTGCCGTAGGTGTCGTCGTCGACGGTGGCGTCTGGCTCCTGAACTCCAGCATCTGGTTGCGACAATCCGGTATAGAAAGGGGAAAGGAGGGAGAAAAGCAACCGTGAGTACTCATCCAAAGTACTAGCAAGCAAGGAGCTACACTACATATGCATGGGTATATGTGTAAAGAGGCATATCAGTGGACTGAACTGCAGAATGCCGGAATAAGAGGGGGATAGCTAGCCCTGGCGAAGACTACGCTTCTGGACATCTCCATCTTGCAGCCTGTAGAAGAGAGAAGATTGAAGTCCTCCAAGTAGCATCGCATAGCATAAACCTACCCGGCAATCCCCTCCTCGTCGCCCTGTTAAAGAGCGATCACCGGGTTGTATCTGGCACTTGGAAGGGTGTATTTTATTCAGTATCCAGTTCTAGTTGTCATAAGCTCAAGGTACAACTCCGGGTCGTCCTTTTACCGAGGGACACGGCTATTCGAATAGATAAACTTCCCTGCAGGGGTGCACCACATAACCCAACACGCTCGATCCCAATTGGCCGGACACACTTTTCTGGGTCATGCCCGGCCTCGTAAGATCAACGCGTCGCAGCCCCACCTAAGCACAACAGAGCGGTCAGCACGCCGGTCTAATCCTAAGCGCGCAGGGGTCTGGGCCCATCGCCCTATGCACACCTGCACGTTGCGAACGCGACCGCGAGCAGACCTAGCAACCCACACGATCACGGCGGTTACGTCAAAGCGGTCCAACACGGCGCGCGCCACTCAGTCGCTGACGTCACGAGGGCTTCGGCTGATACCACGACGCCGGGATACCCATAACTACTCCCGCGTAGATGGCTAGTGCGTATAGACCAAATGGCCAGACTCAGATCAAATACCAAGATCTCGTTAAGCGTGTTAAGTATCCGCGAACGCCGACCAGGGCCAGGCCCACCTCTTACCTAGGCGGTCTCAACCTGCCCTGTCGCTCCGCCACAAAGATCCACTTGCGGGTACTCCTACGAGCCGACCCGACTTTAGTCATCACATGTGTCATGTATATAGTATATAAGTATATGCCCGTGATCACCGCCCAGGTGATCACGGCCCGATAGTATAGCACAGCAGACGGACAAGAATGTAGGGCCACTGATGGAAATCTAGCATCCTATACTAAGCATGTAGGATTGCAGGTAAAGGTATCAACAGTAGTAGCAAGGATAGGCTATGCATCAGAATAGGATATCGAAAAGCAGTAACATGCTACACTACTCTAATGCAAGCAGTATAGAGGAGAGTAGGCGATATCTGGTGATCAAGGGGGGGGGCTTGCCTGATTGCTCTGGCAAGTAGGAGGGGTCGTCGACTCCGTAGTTGAACTGGGCAGCAGCAGTGTCGGTCTCGTAGTCTATCGGAGAGAAGAGGGGGAAGAAACAGTAAATACAATGCAAACATAAGCATGACGATGCGTGACATGACAATGAGCGGTGCTAGGGGTGCCCTAACGCGACAGTAGGTGGTACCGGTGAAGGGGGGGGACATCCGGGAGGTATGCCCGATGTTCTCGCGTTTTCGGACAGACGGATCGGAGGGGGAAAGTTGCTAGTTCGATAGGTTAGGGAGGTGCGGTGGATGAACGGACTGCATAGTCGGATTCGTCTCGTCGTTCTGAGCAACTTTCATATAGAAAACATTTTCATCCGAGTTACGGTTTAAAAGATATGAATTTTCAAAGTTTATTTGAATTTCTGGATTTATTTATATTAAGAAAAATGAATTATGACGTCAGCATGAGGCAATGCTGACGTCAGCAAGTCAACAGGTCGGCTGACCAGTCAAACCAGATAGGTGGGTCCAGTGGGACCCACATGTCAGCCTCTGTTAGTCTAATACTTAATTAAACTAATCTAACAGTATAATTAGAGGGATGGGCCCCACATGTCAATGAGTGTTTAGCTAAACTAATTATTTTTATTTATAAAACATTTTCTTTTTCTTTATTTTTTTAATTTCTGCGGCGGGGCCCGCATGTCAGTGACTGGGCCTGCCCAGTCAGCAGTTGACTGGGTCAACCCAGTCAACTGGGGCCCGTGGGGGCCACTGGCAGTGACCCAGGGGTGGCCCCAGGTGTGCCACGTCGGCGGCCGGCGCCGGAGCAACGCCGGCGACCGAAAACACGGCGGAGGCGCTCGGGACCTCGCCGGAATCCACGTACAGGGCACCGTTCAGGGAGTTTTTGGTCGCGTTCGAAAGCTACGGCTGCGCCGCGTCCAACGGTGGTGGTTGTGGCGGCAGGGGTGACCGGAATCGAGCGCGGCGAGCTCATCGGCGGACGACCGGAGTCGGACGCCAGAGGAAAGGGCGACGCAGCATGCTAGCGAGCGAACGGAGAGGCTAGGTGGGACGTGCGTTAGGAGGCGAATGCAACGGGCGCTGGCCCGTGACCATTTGGTCACCGGAGGCACGCCGGCGACGAGCGCAGGCGGCAGCGCGTTCGGGCGCTCAACGGAGGCTATGCTAGGAGGCACGGGGAGGCACGGGCGTGGGCTCGTTGGGCTCCTGGGAGCTCCAGGAGTTTGACTACGAGCTCGGACGCGAGCTCAGGCCACGGTAGCCACGGCGGCGAGGTGATATGCGGCGGCGAGCTCAAAGCAACGGCGACGAGCTAGCTAGGGAGGGAGGAGCTCACCGAGCGGCTACGTAAAGCCTGCGACAGCTTAGGAGCGCAGAGGTGGCCGGAGACGACGGCGGTCACCGACGCCCGAGGCGGAAGGGGGCGGCTCGATCCGCTGCCTGCGGTGCTCCCCGGCTTGCGTTCGTGGACGGGGACGAGGAAGCCAACGACGGCGGAGCTGCTGGACAGGTTGGCGAGGCGAGGCGAGGTTGGTTGCCGCGGTTGCGACGGCGGAGGCGACGGAGGCGCTCGGGATGATGGGGGGAGCACGGAGCGGCGCGAAGGAGAGGGGATGAGGGAGGCGCAGGGGCCGAGAGTGAGCGGGGTGAGTGGGAGAGAGACCCGAGGAGGCGCGGGGGCTGGCGCCCTTATCCCCTCCGGCGTCGGTGCCGGCGAGGTGGTCGGGCGGCAGCGCGCCCCTGTTCCGACCCGGTCGGGGGAACAGGAAGGGGACGCGGGGGTGAGTTGGGCTGGGCCGGGGTCGGGGCGCGGGTGGCGGCCCAGTTTGGGCCGGGGTTCGGTCCAGACGGGCCACGGGTCCAGTGGGGGGGGAAAGGGCTTTTCCTTTTTCTTTTTTTTTCTTTCTGTGATCTGTTTTATGTTTTCCTTTTATTTGTTTATTTTCTTTTCTGTTTTATTTCTTTTAAAAGTAATTAGGTATTTTATAAAAATGTGTTTCCTCCACCATAATTACCAGTGTATTATTTAGCACCCACTGAACATTTTTGTTTGAATTTTTGAAAACTTTTATTTTTCACTTTAATTATATTTGATGTTTGAGCTAGGAGTTTGAAAGGAAGGTGATTCAAATGTGATCAAGCCCTGTTTAGCAACATGATTAGCTTAATCACAGGGGGTTACTGTAGCATGATTCTCAGGGTGTTACAATGCCATTGTCCATTCTAGCTCAACCTCAAAATTCTTTTCTAGGAAATATTCCTTTTTCTATTAAAGGAATAACCCTGTCTGACCTAGGTTGTGAAGCAACCTATATTTCTGCCATCCACAAAATTCCCAAATAATTCTCATAATTTCTTTGGGTCATATATTGCTCAAATATGCCCAAATGTTTCCTTGACTAGTTCAAAAATAATTCCCCAATATTACTTCTTCACTTCTGTCCAGAAGGGCACTTTGTGAAGGAAGTATCATTTATCTTATTCTGTTTGCTCCCAAACTTTTTGGGCATTCTCTTATGTCCAAATTATTGCCACATGCCAATATTCAACTTCATTTTCCTAGTGAATATTCCTTAGTATTTTTTCAAAGTTTCTGATCAATAGAAGCTTTGTGAAGGAAGTACAAGCTAGGAGTATCCAAATGAGTTTAAATTTTGCATGCCTCTTCATGTGCTTATATCATTACCCTCCCCCAATTTTAAGCTCCATCCCTTGATCTATGTGAGCACAGGATCAAATCTTTGATTCTATTAATATTTTCAGGTTGTGAAGCAAGTATGAGTTATATTGCTTCATTAATTCTGAAGAATTACCAGATCATGCTCCTACCCATATCACTTCTCTCCACCAAATTTGGGACCATTTCATAAATCCATTTACTCCCCAAAATTATAGCAAGTTTCTGGACAGAGAGGATGTTTGTGAAGCAAGTACCATTTTGGCAAGTCCATTTGGTATGAAATTTTTACAGCATCTTAATATGTCCATATCATCATGATCTACCCAATTTCAGCTCAAGTGGCTAATCTATGTGAGTGCATCATCCTATTCTCATTTCTGGACCAATTATGCAGTTACAAAGCAACCCTGTTGTTTTGTGGTCCAATTCCCCTCATAACCCCCAGGATTATAGTCCTTCTTAATCTAAACCTCCCAGACATCATATCTTGTTCTTATCTCATCTTATTTCATCGCACCACTTGCTCCAAGTTTGCTACAACAAACTTGTGATGCTTGTTTCTTTCTACTCTCAGTGCCTGTGATCGTTTCATCGATTCAGGGGTGCTCCAGCTTGGAGGTACTTCATGCCAGACATCATTTGGCAGACCGTGTGGCAATGTGTGCACTAGTGCATGCGGTGATCACAAGTCTGGCTCGCCAAATACGCGCTCTGCTCGCTTTGGCCGCGTCTAGGACATCGCCTAGCTCCGGCCCCTTCCCCTTTCGTCATCTTCACGCGCGTGAGCGTGTCTAGTGGCTTCACCTCGTCGTCGCCTTCACCATGGACCCCTCTCCCCCTCCTGTAGCTCGCTCGTCGGCGCTCGCTGCCGCGTGCCCATAGGCGAACAGTGCCCGGCAGCCTCTATTCGCACCGCGGTGTCTTCCTCCCCGTGTCACTTGGCCTCCTCTACCCCATGAAGCTTGTCATCGCTGCCTCGTCATGTTCCTCGCCCTCCCCGTGATCGCTGAGCTCGACAGAGCCTCGGCCGGACATGCACGGCGGCACTCAGCCACGGCCTCCCTCGCCCCGCCTATTTAAGCCCCTCCCCGCGGCCTCCCGAGCACCTCATCGCCCTCACCTTATTCCAGTCCCCCTCCCTAGACACTCGCCCAAGCTCCAGGGGGCCTTCCTGCTCGCCATTTCCGCCTCGGTCACCGGCGGCCGCTGCCTAATTTCGGGCAGGCCCGCGCTCCTCTTCTTTCCTCCACCAGAGAGATCTCCAATACCAACCAAATCTCCGGTGCACTCTTTTCTCCTCTTTGGCGACCCCTGGACGCGAGTCCGACGTCGCCCATCGCCGTCATCCACATTTCCCCGCTCTCGCTCTCCTCGGTCCACCCCGGGGCCTATGACCTCCACCGTCGTGTGCGGCTCCTCCTGCTGAGCTCGTCCATAAGTTGAGTGAGGCGGGGGATAGCCGGAGCCGACCGAACAAGCACCCGCGTCGGCGGCCTTCTGTTTTGCGTGCGAGCGACGGGGAGAAGAATAAGGAGGCGGGAGGAAAGAGTTGACCAGCGCGTGGACCCTGCGGCCGCACCCGTCAGTGGCACAAGGCCCGGCACCGCGCCTGCCAGCGTGGAGTAAGTGGAAGCGCATTCGTGCTAGTACGTTTTCTCATACTGAATGCGTATTTTGGTGCGGCTTAAGCCAGGAATGCGCTTTCCTATTCTGGAAAGCGTATTTGGCCAAATTCGTTTTCTTTTTTTCTAGCCAAGGACTTAATTGTGGATTAATTTTTACAGATAGGTCCCTGCACTGGTACCGTGAGGTGCTATACAAACGGTTGTTAACCCCTTTCCGCGACGGCATTTGGAACCATCGCCAAGTGAGTGTGGGCGATAGGGGGTCCTTCCCACACGACCCAGAAACCGTCGGGGATATGCCCTCCTGGCACACACGCTCGACAAAATGACGTCATGTGCGACCGGCGAGCGATCAAATACGGTTATACATACAGTAGTGCTAAAAAATACAATTATACAGGCGAAATCGTTTCCGGCCGTAAGTATATCCCACACAGTCAGTCCCCGCTAAACGTTTCCATTCGTATATACATCCCACACAGTTGCTCCAAGGAAAACGTTTTCGTTCGCAGGTATATCACACACGATATTAACAATTTTATCGTTTGCGTTATTGAATGTAACACACACGGTGCGTAGAAGAAACTGTGTGGCAAAGGCTGTCCATCACACACAGTTTTATGTGGTAAACGTTTCCGCAAGGTGGCCTAATGCAAATAGTTTTCAAGAGAAGGTCATGTGTGATTGTTCATTGATCCAACACGGTTTGTTCCTAGAAACTATGTGTGTTGCCTGAGGTCATCGCCCACGGTATTTTCTCAATACTGTTTGCAATAGCAAAACCCAATTAGCAGGCTAATTCGCCATTAGCAGGCTAATTGCCCTATTATTAATAATCCATTTATTAATCTAATTTACATTCATATTAAGCACATAATATATTTCATTTCCATATTAAGGAAGCAGGATTTCATAATTGAAATACATCAGAGTACAACATAATATAGCTTCAGCACTCAGCTACCCCATTACACAACTGCACCAGCACCAAGTTTCACATGCAACATCACTACTGCAGGTTGTTGCTAACGCGACACTACGATTAGAGACCCTTCGACGAAACTGTGTGCGATGCCATAATCGCAAATGGTGGTGTAAAAAAACCGTCAAAAAGGTCCAAACGTTTGCGATGGAGGATGCATCAAACACGGTTCAGATTTTAGTTGTGTGTGCGATGCAGGGCACACGGTTCAGCTCTTTTAAATGTTTGCGATGAGGAGGAACAAAAGAAATGGGCAGCCAGATGAAGGTATGTGCGATGTACAACATACGGTTCACTCGGATGAACTGTTTGTGATTAGGCAACACAAAAGAAACGGTCAGACAGATCAGAGGTGTGTGCGATATATGGCATGCGGTTCACTCGGATGAACTGTTTGCGTTGAGACATGAGAACAGAAACGGTTCAAATGACCAAGATGTGTGTGATACGAGGCAAACAGGTCTGTAATCCGAAACGTGTGCGAAGAACGATAACAACATAAACGATTACTGCTAACAAGCCGTGTGTGTTGTGAGCAAACGATTGCTGGTATACAATTGTGAGTGATTGATTAAAACATCACCGACGGGTTCCATTGTTTAGTCCGTGTGGGATGTGATTTTCTTTGTCCGCACAACATCTACGCTCTGTCTACAGAGCATCAACATATATACTTAAAAAGACATCATTGCATAACCAAATTAAGCATACAATTACACAAGTGACTACACACATAACATTTCCACACACCAAAGTAAGCAATTGTAGCGATCAGACCTCAAATAGTCTGATCTACCGTGCACCAGTGTCATCCCTGGATCAGTAATGCTGACACGCACAGTACAAATGGAGGATTTATAACAGAGTAGCAATCACACACTTATTACAACGAGTATCTCAAGAGAGAAATAAGTATGACAAATATGGCTTAAGGCCATCTAATACGATAACAGCGGAAGACTTGGAAGATAAGTGAGTCCATCAACTCCAACGGCATCACTGAGTATAAGACCACGACCTAAGGCACCTTACTCGTCGTCTGAAAAGTCAGCAACATGAAACGTTGCAGCCCGAAAACGGGTCAGCACATGGAATATGATGGCAATGTAACACATAGAGAGTAATGAACATAATAATGCTATACTACATGCATATATGGCTGGTGTTAAGCTCTATGGTTACAGTTTTGCGAAAAGCCAATTTTTCCCTACTGCAAAGGAATAAATTTTATTTAACTATCATGGTGGTTGTTAAACATTGAGAATGGTTGACAACATTCTCAATCCCAATTAAGTATCATCATTAACCCAACAAAATTAATTAAAGTAACATGATGAGATTCACATGATAATCCAAGTACTAGATACTCAAGATGTCCATAACCGGGGACACGGCTAACCATGATTAGTTTATACACTCTGCAGAGGTTTGTGCACTTTTCCCCACAAGACTCGATCTCCTCCGTTGGGATTCTCGCACTTCATGGTGTTTGAGAAACGGATGACCGAGACATAGTCTTTCAGAAGCGTTAACTCTCTACTCCGGGTAGACAGTACCACCTACATCCCCTACATCTGCTAGTCTACCTCTTCAAGAGCTCACACAACCTACTCAACTATGCTAGAGCCCATAATAGCTTGCAGCTGCACACGGAAGTTTCTAGCATGAATAATCTCATGATCCCTTTGAACCTGGGTGGCGGTCCAAAAGAAAACAGGCAATCCTGGAATACCCAGGTACCTCAACCCACCCAAATGTGAGTTTTAGTTGCCACCTTAAGGTTAACCATTATTTAACAATCTCACATCTGTCATGGTAACACTCAAACCCAATCCACGTCTACTAGCATAGCATAGCAATATAAGCAAACGTAGAAGTAACTCCCGAAGGTTTGATAATAAACAGGTAATAGGTACTACCTCAACTACTTCCCAATTCCCACAGCTTAATTAGATCCTAACCATGCAATGTTTGAGGGTTGGTCTAATGCAATAAAACTGGGTAGTAAAAGAAGTATGATCAAAGTGTTACTTGCCTTGCTGATGATCCGTGAAACCTAGAGATTCAAAGTAGCAAGCGGCGCACTCCGGGTACTCTATCGCAAACAAACAAGCAAACAATAAGCACTCATCTAATGCACAGGTAAAACTCAAATAAAGATCTAACCAGAAAGTTCAACTTAAGAACTCCGGTTTGCAAAAAGAATCGAATCAAACGATGCAACGAAAGTCAAACGGCGAAGGAAACAAGCTTCGTTTACTAATCTGGATCTAAGTCAAATTTTACAGTAGCAAAAACTTGTTTGAATAGGTTAAACGGAAAGAGAATTTCGAGACGAATCTCTAGGCGCTTGAATCGCCTGATTCCGATAAACGAACTAAAAGATAAACCAGAACGAAAATCTGATCAGAAATCGCAATCTGGAATAATCGCGGAAAATCCGATGAAAAAGAAAACTGATGAACAGTTAAATGAACGGACGTTCGTTAACTGCGACTAACTGGCGAACACGTTCGTTAAAACGAACGGGTCGGTGAACGTTCACTAACTAACTAAACCAAAAAAAGATAAACCGATCTATTCAAAAAAATCTAGGGTTTCGAAAAAAATAAATCGAACGTTTTTTTCAAAAAAAAACCGGCACGGCGGCGGCTTTGGCTACCTCGGTCCGGCGGAACTCTGGCGGGGTCGGAACGGGGCTCCAGCGGGTTCG
>NC_057805.1:53622819-53631010 GCF_018294505.1 Triticum aestivum
CGAGGGGCGACGAGGGCGGCGGCGTACAGGGCTTCCCGAGGCGGCGGCGTCGGGCTCCTGCTCCGGCGGGTCCTCTCAGCGGCGGGACGGCTTCGGGTCGGGGCGGGGTGAGAAGAGGGGCGGCGGAAACGAGCGGGACTCGGGGCGGCGGCGGTCTCCGTCTCGGTCTCCACGAGGGAGACGAGGCGCGGGGCTGGGCTGGGCCGTCGGCTGGGTTTCGGCCCAGTCGGCGCTCGTGAGTTTTTTTTAAATAATTTCGCCGAACCTAAAAAAAATCGTAGAAAAATAAATAAAAAATCCAAAAATGCCAAAACAAATTTTCACAGTCTAATTAAAATAATTAGAACGAGATGAACATTTTCTTGGCCCAAAAATGCAGTTTTGAAAACGTGCAATTTTTCTAATGCAATTAAAATTGCAATTAAAATCCGAATAAAAACAAATATTTGATTTTAATATTTTTCCTCCAATATTTCAATTATTTTGGAGAAGTCATATTTTCTCCTCTCATTTATTTTAATACGAAATATTTTTCGGAGAGGAAAATAATTAAAACCAAAAATCCTCATTTCATCATTTGATAAAAATCAAATATGAAAACAGCGAAAAATCCCCAACTCTCTCCGAGGGTCCTTGAGTTGCTTAGGATTTTCGAGGATTTGCCAAAATGCAATAAAATATGCTATGCAATAATGATCTAATGTATAACATTCCAAATTGAAAATTTGGGATGTTACAAACCTACCCCCTTAAGATGAATCTCGCCCTCGAGATTCGGGTTGGCTAGAAAATAGGTGAGAGTGGTTCTTCCGTAGATCTTCCTCTCGCTCCCAGGTGGCTTCGTCCTCGGTATGGTGACTCCACTGAACTATGCAAAACTTGATAACCTTGCTGCGGGTGACTCGGCTGGCATACTCAAGAATCTTAACTGGTTTCTCCTCATAGGTCAAGTCACTATCCAGCTGAATCGCTTCCAATGGCACCGTATCTCTCAGTGGTATCTCAGCCATCCCTGCGTGGCACTTCTTCAACTGGGAAACGTGAAATACATCATGAACTCCTGACAATACTTCCGGCAATTCCAGTTTGTAAGCAACTTCTCCCATATGCTCCAAAACTTTGTATGGTCCTACAAAACGTGGCGCTAACTTTCCCTTAACTCCAAAGCGCTTCACTCCTCGAAGTGGTGATACTCGTAGGTAAACTCTGTCTCCGACTTCGTAAACTGTCTCCTTGCGTTTAGAATCCGCATAATTCTTCTGCCTGGACTGGGCTACCTTGAGCCTATCGCGAATCAATTTCACCTTCTGTTCTGATTCCTTGATCAAGTCTGGTCCAAACAACTGGCGGTCTCCAACTTCATTCCACAACAAGGGTGTTCTACACCTCCTTCCGTACAAAGCTTCGAAAGGGGCCATCTTCAAACTGGTTTGATAACTGTTGTTGTAAGAAAACTCTGCATACGGCAAATTGTCGTCCCAACTAGATCCATAATCTAGCGCACAAGCTCTCAGCATATCTTCCAAAATCTGATTGACTCTCTTGGTATGTCCGTCTGTCTATGGGTGAAAGGCTGTACTGAACTCTAGCCTGGTACCCAAAGTTTCATGTAACTGATTCCAAAACTTCGAAGTAAACTGGGTTCCTCTATCTGATACAATGGTCCTCGGAACTCCATGCAGACATACGATCCTGGTCATGTATATCTTTGCCAACTTAGCACTGGTGTAAGTGGTCTTCACTGGGATGAAATGAGCTACTTTCGTCAAGAGATCGACTACAACCCATATTGAGTCATAGCCGGAACAAGTCCTGGGCAATCCCGTGATAAAATCCATGCCTAGTTTATCCCATTTCCATTCGGGTATCGGCAATGGCTATAGCAATCCTGCTGGCTTCTGATGCTCTGCCTTCACTCTCTGACATACATCACAAACTGCTACATACTCCGCAATATCCTTCTTCATTCCGGTCCACCAGAAAGTATCCTTCATATCCAAATACATCTTGGTATTTCCTGGGTGAATCGAATACGGCGAATCATGGGCCTCTTGCAAGATCAACTTCTTGATCTCTGCATTGGGCACATCAACGCGGTCCTCAAACCATAAGGTATCGTGCTCATCCTCACGAAATCCCTTGGCTTTTCCTTTACTCATCCTTTTCTTTATTTCTGCAATCTCCTTGTCTATCTTCTGAGCTTCCCTGATCTTTTCCATCAAGGTAGACTGAATCTCCAACGTTGCTAAATAGCCTCTTGGAACTATCTCCAAACATAGCTCGCGAAGATCCTCGGCTAATAATTTCGGTAACTCTCCGGTCATGAGGGTGTTAACATGGCTCTTGCGGCTCAACGCATCAGCTACTACGTTAGCCTTCCCTGGGTGATAATGCAATCTCATATCATAATCCTTAATGAGCTCCAACCATCTCCTTTGCCTGAGATTCAACTCCTTCTGCGTGAAAATGTACTTCAAACTCTTGTGATCCGTGTACACCTCACAGTGATTTCCGGTGAGAAAATGTCTCCATGTCTTCAACGCATGTACTACGGCTGCTAACTCCAAATCATGGGTGGCATAATTCTTCTCATGGGGTTTAAGTTGTCGTGAAGCATATGAAACAACTCTTCCCTCCTGCATTAGCACTGCTCCAAGTCCTCGACGTGAAGCGTCGCAATATACTTCATAATCCTTGCGTTGATCTGGCAGAATCAGCACTGGTGATGTAACCAAACGTTTCTTCAACTCTTGGAAACTAGCTTCACATTCCTCAGTCCAATTGAATTTGATGTCCTTCTTTAACAGCTCTGTCATGGGCTTAGCAATCCTCGAGAAATTCTTAATGAACCTCCGGTAGTATCCTGCAAGTCCAAGAAAACTCCGGATCTCTCCAACTGATGTGGGTGATTCCCAGTTTGTCACAGTGTCGACTTTGGCGGGGTCTACTGCTATTCCTTCTCCGGATATAACATTTCTGAGGAATCCAACTTCCTTCAACCAAAACTCACATTTGCTGAACTTGGCGTATAACTGATGTTCTTTGAGCTTCTCAAGTACCAAACGCAAATGCTCCTTATGCTCCTCTTCGTTCTTTGAGTAGACCAAAATGTCATCAATGAACACTATGACAAACTTATCCAAAAACTCCATAAACACTTTGTTCATCAGGTTCATGAAATAGGCAGGTGTGTTAGTCAGACCAAATGACATAACGGTATACTCGTACAACCCATACCTGGTGGTAAAAGCCGTCTTGGGTATATCCTGCTCTCGAATCTTCAACTGATGGTATCCTGATCGTAGATCGATCTTGGAAAATACCTCAGCTCCTTGTAATCGGTCAAACAGATCATTGATCATCGGCAGTGGGTACTTATTTTTGATGGTCACTTCATTCAATCCACGATAATCAACAACCATCCTCAACGATCCATCTTTCTTCTCCACTAGAAGTACGGGTGATCCCCAAGGTGAAGAACTTGGGCGAATATAGTCTTTATCCAATAACTCCTTAATCTGCTTCTTAATCTCCTCCAAATCTTTTGCGGGCATTCTGTACGGTCTCGATATTGGCCCTGTGCCTGGCAAAAGCTCAATCAAAAACTCTATGTCTCTATCTGGTGGCATGCCTGGCAACTCTTCTGGAAATACATCCGGGTAATCCTTCACCACTGGTACTTCTTCCTGTACAACTCCTGATAAGGAATTTACTTGAGTCCTCTTCGGCACATGTCGGGATACATACTTAATCCTTCTCCCTTCTGGGGTGGTAAGCAAAATCAACTTACTGGCACACTCAATGTTCCCTCCATACTTCGATAACCAATCCATGCCTAATATCACATCCAATCCTTGCGATTCCAGTACTATTAGGTCCGAGGGAAACACGTAGTTACCAATCCTTAATGGTAACCAATCACACCATAAACTAGCCATATACTCTGCTCCTGGCGAGGTTACTAACATGGGTGACCTAAGGGCTTGGGTTGGCAGTTTATACTTATCCACAAATCCCCTTGATATGTATGAATGTGATGCACCAGTATCAAAAAGAACGATTGCAGTAAATGACTTAACCAAAAACTTACCTATTACTGCATCTGGCTGAGCTTCAACCTCCTCCACGCTAACGTGGTTCACATGTCCTTTGTTGAAAGGGTTCGGCTTCTTCCCAGAGCTTCCATTGCCATTTCCATTCTGGGCTTCAGGACATTCATTGGCATAATGTCCAGTCTTCTGGCACTTAAAGCAAGTGACTTGGCTCAGGTCTCTCTTAGCCGGGGTTGAAGGGTTGGTACAGTTCTGGCCATTGCTTCCTCCATTCCCATTACCATTCTTGGGGCCATTATGGTTGTGCGAACTACCTCCTCCATGGGTATGCTGAAACTGTCCTCCCGATTTCGGGGTAAAACGTGGCTTCTGCTGAGCTCCAGAATTGTACTTCCCTTGTCCATACTTCCTTTTACGGTTTTCAATCTGCTGCTGCTTCCCTTCAATCATGAGAGCTCTATCTACCAACTCCTGGTAGTTGTTGAAGGTTGCTACCATCAACTGCATGCTCAGCTCATCATTTAGTCCTTCCAGAAACTTCTCCTGCTTGGCTGCATCTGTAGCAATGTCATCTGGAGCATAACGTGCTAACTTACTAAAGTCCTCCACATACTGGCCTACGGTGCGTCCTCCTTGGCGTAGGTTGCGAAACTCACGCTTCTTCATAGCCATAGCTCCTGCTGAAACATGGGCAGTACGGAAAGCTTGCTGAAACTGGTCCCATGTGACAGTGTCAACAGGGTGTGTGGCTGTGTAATTCTCCCACCATGATGCTGCGGGTCCATCAAGCTGATGTGCGGCAAATCGCACTCTCTCCGCATCTGTGCATCCTGCAGTGGTCAACTCCCTTCCAACTTTGTGGAGCCAATCATTTGCAACAATCGGCTCGGTGCTGCTGGAAAACACCGGCGGATTTAGCCTCAAGAAACGGCTAAGTGATCAACAGGTGGTGGTGGTGGGTTGTTGTTGTTGTTGTTGCCTTGGTTCTATACTAACACTTGCATTAGGGCATTCTGCTGCTGAATCAACTGAGTGATCTCCGGTGGGAAAACAAATCCGGTGTCGCGTCTCGGAGGCATCTGATAGGTTTAGAAAAGATGAGAATTTAGAATAGAATGAGGTCTAGAGAGAAAACACTACCCATATGCACATGAGACAACACAATCAATATCACTCAATCAATTCAAACAAGGCATACAATCGATCTAACTATCGTTACAAAGTGCTCGGACTATACTATATACATGGGGGAATACTACTACTGATTATGGTGGTCTACTAGAAATTTTGATCGGTCGAAGACTCCATGATATCTGCTCCAGCTTCATCAACAAAGTCATCTTCACTAGGGTCTGAGTCAGTGTCGTCGATGATGATGTAGTTATCCGGGCAAGTAGAATCGTCATCTTCTCCTCCTGGAGCTGGGTCTCCCATGAATACTCCGATCTTCTTTATCAGGTCGTCATTCTTCTCCAACAACGTGGCGATCTCCTCCTCATATCCATCGCACGTAGACTTGAGTTCTTCCTCCAACTCCGTGATCTTGGTCAATGCCTTCTTCAGATCTAACATGTCTGCGCACATCTGGTTCTCCTGGCGACGAATGTGTTGGTTTTGCTCCTGGACGAAAGCTGCAATTGATCCATCCTTCTTGGTGCTGATCATCTCCCATTGCTCATCTCGGCGTCCACAAATCTGATAAATAGTATCCTTAAGCTCCCTGTGGTAGACTTCTCCAATGCGTCCCATAGAGATGTGGGCTGCCATGCTCTTCCCTAAACTCCAGGTTGGTGCATCAAAGGAAAACTCTATAGGCTCAGTGACTGGCGTAAACGTCCTTCCTGGAACTTGAACTTGAATCTTCCAGCACTCCTCTTCTGGTAGTGTGGCGTTGTAGGTCTCGGTGAAGCTTGGTATTCCGATGTTCAGGTACTTAGTGACTTCCTTCAAGTGTCGTCCAAAAGGTGTATCTTCATCCGGTTGCATGAACTTGTTCCTTGCATCCGCCATTCCTAAAAGAGTAGAAAGTGGAGAGGAGTCAGAAATGAGAAGAGAGTAGTGTTCTAGGGTTTAAGCTTAGTGGTCGTGTCCTACAGTTAGCGTGTGCTCTGATACCATCTTTGTAGCGATCAGACCTCAAATAGTCTGACCTACCGTGCACCAGTGTCATCCCTGGATCAGTAATGCTGACATGCACAGTACAAATGGAGGATTTATAATAGAGTAGCAATCACACACTTATTACAATGAGTATCTCAAGAGAGAAATAAGTATGACAAATATGGCTTAAGGCCATCTAATACGATAACAGCGGAAGACTTGGAAGATAAGTGAGTCCATCAACTCCAACGGCATCACTGAGTATAAGACCATGACCTAAGGCACCTTACTCGTCGTCTGAAAAGTCTGCAACATGAAACGTTGCAGCCCGAAAACGGGCCAGCACATGGAATATGCTGGCAATGTAACACATAGAGAGTAATGAACATAATAATGCTATACTACATGCATATATGGCTGGTGTTAAGCTCTATGGTTACAGTTTTGCGAAAAGCCAATTTTTCCCTACTGCAAAGGAATAAATTTTATTTAACTATCATGGTGGTTGTTAAACATTGAGAATGGTTGACAGCATTCTCAATCCCAATTAAGTATCATCATTAACCCAACAAAATTAATTAAAGTAACATGATGAGATTCACATGATAATCCAAGTACTAGATACTCAAGATGTCCATAACCGGGGACACGGCTAACCATGATTAGTTTATACACTCTGCAGAGGTTTGTGCACTTTTCCCCACAAGACTCGATCTCCTCCGTTGGGATTCTCGCACTTCATTGTGTTTGAGAAACGGATGACCGAGACACAGTCTTTCAGAAGCGTTAACTCTCTACTCTGGGTAGACAGTACCACCTACATCCCCTACATCTTCTAGTCTACCTCTTCAAGAGCTCACACAACCTACTCAACTATGCTAGAGCCCATAATAGCTTGCGGCTGCACACGGAAGTTTCTAGCATGAATAATCTCATGATCCCTTTGAACCTGGGTGGCGGTCCAAAAGAAAACAGGCAATCCTGGAATACCCAGGTACCTCAATCCACCCAGATGTGAGTTTTAGTTGCCACCTTAAGGTTAACCATTATTTAACAATCTCACATCTGTCATGGTAACACTCAAACCCAATCCACGTCTACTAGCATAGCATAGCAATATAAGCAAACGTAGAAGTAACTCCCGAAGGTTTGATAATAAACAGGTAATAGGTACTACCTCAACTACTTCCCAATTCCCACAGCTTAATTAGATCCTAACCATGCAATGTTTGAGGGTTGGTCTAATGCAATAAAACTGGGTAGTAAAAGAAGTATGATCAAAGTGTTACTTGCCTTGCTGATGATCCGTGAAACCTAGAGATTCGAAGTAGCAAGCGGCGCACTCCGGGTACTCTATCGCAAACAAACAAGCAAACAATAAGCACTCATCTAATGCACAGGTAAAACTCAAATAAAGATCTAACCAGAAAGTTCAACTTAAGAATTCCGGTTTGCAAAACGAATCGAATCAAACGAAGCAACGAAAGTCAAACGGCGAAGGAAACAAGCTTCGTTTACTAATCTGGATCTAAGTCAAATTTTACAGTAACAAAAACTTGTTTGAATAGGTTAAACGGAAAGAGAATTTCGAGACGAAACTCTAGGCGCTTGAATCGCCTGATTCCGATAAACGAGCTAAAAGATAAACCAGAACGAAAATCTGATCAGAAATCACGATCTGGAATAATCACGAAAAATCCGACAAAAAAGAAAACTGACGAACAGTTAAACGAACGGACGTTCGTTAACTGCGACTAACCGGCGAACACGTTCGTTAAAACGAACGGATCGGTGAACGTTCACTAACTAACTAAACCAAAAAAAAGATAAACCGATCTATTCAAAAAAATCTAGGGTTTCGAAAAAAATAAACCGAACGGTTTTTTTTAAAACGGTACGGCAGCGGCTTCTGCTACCTCGGTCTGGCGGAACTCCGGCGGGGTCGGGACGGGGCTTCGGCGGGTTCGGGAGAGGGCGGCGAGGGCGGCGGGGCACGGGCGTCGTCGGGGGCGGCGAGGGGCGACGAGGGCGGCGGCGTA
>NC_057805.1:53631438-53654299 GCF_018294505.1 Triticum aestivum
GGGGCTTCCCGAGGCGGCGGCGTCGGGCTCCTGCTCCGACGGGTCCTCTCGGCGGCGGGGCGGCTTCGGGTCGGGGCGGGGTGAGAAGAGGGGCGGCGGGGGGTATTTAAGGAGGCGGGTGCTGCCTTGGGGAAGGGGCAAGGGGCGGCGGCGGTCTCCGTCTCGGTCTCCAGGAGGGAGACGAGGCGCGGGGCTGGGCTGGGCCGTCGGCTGGGTTTCGGCCCAGTCGGCGCTCGCGAGTTTTTTTATAAATAATTTCGCTGAACCTAAAAAAACGTAGAAAAATAAATAAAAAATCCAAAAATGCCAAAACAAATTTTCAGTCTAATTAAAATAATTAGAACGAGATGAACATTTTCTTGGCCCAAAAATGCAGTTTTGAAAAGGTGCAATTTTTCTAATGCAATTAAAATTGCAATTAAAATCCGAATACAATTAAATATTTGATTTTAATATTTTTCCTCCAATATTTCAATTATTTTGGAGAAGTCATATTTTCTCCTCTCATTTATTTTAATACGAAATATTTTTCGAAGAGAAAAATAATTAAAACCAAAAATCCTCGTTTCCTCATTTGATAAAAATCAAATATGAAAACCGCGAAAAATCCCCAACTCTCTCCGAGGGTCCTTGAGTTGCTTAGGATTTTCGAGGATTTGCCAAAATGCAATAAAATATGCTATGCAATGATGATCTAATGTATAACATTCCAAATTGAAAATTTGGGATTTTACAGCAATTACATGCATACTAAAGTAGGAGAAACGAGGATCTAATCATCTACTTATTGTTGCGACGATGCTTGGCATTGCTCTACTTCTGGCTGGATCCCTGGCCGTTTTGGGAAAGGAGGCACTTCCTCATGTCAACGATCCGCCTGTACATGTCGTAACTCGTGTACGCCTCCTTGGCCGCGTACACGACGTGAGCTTTGTCGAGTTTCTCCATCCAGGCCAAGTGCCAGGCACGCTTGTCCTTGTTGCACGACTCCTTCATGTCTCTGTAGTAGGTGTCGATGATGGCCTCGGCGAGGTGAACCAGTGAGTCCTTCTCATGCTCCTTGCTGCCCCAGATCTTGCATTGGCCCTGGATGTCGACAAGATTCTGGCAGGCGATGCCCGAATTCTCGAGCGCCTTTACATCATTGGTGATGTCCACCGTAGCGAACATGTAGTGGGGGCTGTTGACAAACCTGGCAAAATTCTCGCAAGGCCTTGTGGCCAGGCAGTAGTGGTAGACGAGGACGTGGTGGCGCACGCACATCTGGGCGACGGCGACCTTGGGACGAGACCCGACACGAGCGCGGGTGTACTCGACGTCGAACTCGACCACCTTGTACTTCTCTTTGGCAAGCAACAACTCCATGATGTGGATGGAGTGCTCCACCCAGACCGAGTCGTTGGTGTACACCACTGAGAGGTCCATGAACCTTCTGTGGGTGTACACCATGGCACGCATGGTGAACTGCTACTCGTCATCGGCAGCCGCTCGGAGCGCCATTGGAGCCGCGCAGGATACCCTCTAAGAATTTCTCGTGGTGGGTGTGCTTCTTGCAATGGTGGGGCGCGATCGAAAGGTTGGCCGCTGTAATAAATGGGGGCCGGCCGGCCTGTAATCGTCACGTCTTGTCACGGCGTTCATAGCGGAGGATTCCAGTGCACACTTGACAACACCGCACCGCACGCATGGGCTCGAAGAGGCGCCAAATGTATCGTCGGTGAGCCTATTCCCGCGCTACCGCGCTGTTTACCGTGCAAGCTTCCCGCCCGACTAGTTTGGCCACGCGTCGGCTAGAAGAGGGACAAATCATGGGCGTTTATTGGCAAAAAATATTTGTAAAAACGAAGTGTGTGGAATGACTTCGGGCATAAGTTTACCTATGGGTGATGAGGTCAACGTTACACAGAAGGGTGATGATGGACACTGAAGTGTGATAATTAATTCTGCGCTCTACAGTGCACACGGTGGAAGAAACCAAATGTGTGCAAGAATGTCGAAGATCGTAGTCTTATTAGCTATACAAATCATGTGCTGTGAGATCCACAAGGTAAACAGATTCAAGAATGGTTAATAAAATCTAAGACCATTGCATATTAAGGTCAAAATAGTGCTAGCAATATACGAGTCTCATACGATGCCATTTCAACGATTGTACCACAAAAGCTCGAAATGTTACAAGGTTCAAATTCCAGAGTTATATGGCTCAAATTCGAAGATTACAAGGTTCAAACTGATATTAGAAATGAAATTCAGGCCCTCAGCTGCAAACGCTCGCGCTGATCCACTGAACATGGATATCAGAGAGGTTCAAACTAATATCACCGCTTCTAAGTCTGGTTTCGAAACCTCGCAATTTTTGCAAAGGGGTCAGCCACTGAGAAGTCGTGTATGGGGTTGACACGATGACTTCCGATTACTCTGTCATCTGAAGTTCCAAAATGAAATTCAGCATTTTTGGAGCCTACTCCATTCTGCCGCAGGCGCCGGCACTGATCAACAAACCATTCATTTTTGCGAAATAAATGTAGGGCAAACCTCATTTCCTTCAGCACCCTTTCTCTGAGAACAAAGAACCTGGCGAATATAATCTCCGGTAAGGTCCCTCGGTAGGAGTTCAAAGTAATTTCTGAGAGATGCAGATCTAGGCATTCGACGTGATTGTTATATTGTATCACATTATCCACCACTGGGCCTAATCTTATCTACAAAAGAAGAGAACGTGTTAGTGCCTACATGCAGTTTTGAACATTACTACAGGCCTATTTGGTTTGCAGGATTTGTAAAATGCACTAACATGTCATCTTCGATCTGACATGATTAACATGGGCATTTGATTATATTCTAGAAAAATGTAGCCTTCTTCACAAGAGATTGGAGTGGATGAAAAGTTCCCTAAGAAAACTAGTATAGATGAATCCAAAGGAGAAATGCTTATTGATTATAACCATATGGATCAAGCAACCAATATGGGGGGGACATGTATGTACTGAAATCCTCCAAAAGAACCTTCAGAAATCGTAGTACATTGTCATTGTAAACTTGGAAAAAGGTGTCACAAAATGAACTCCCTTATGGTTAACATTTAACAGGAAAGGAACATCACCTTGATATATAGCTTCTCCAGGCACGGAAAGAATCTCAGGAAACTAACAACTTGCTCCAGGTTGGGGCCAATAGATTCTAGTGCCAAGACCTTCACTATGCGCAGTTTCAGGGTCAAGCTTGTCGGAATCATTTTCTGAATGACAGACGAACAAACATCTTCAAAATTAGAAATAATGTTAATTTGTAGAAGGGGAGGTAGAAGGCGGCTGTTGTACCTGAACGGGTGTGGATCCAATAACAAGTTCGGAGTATTTGTGAGACGAGTAGCCCACCACTGTCAATTTTAGCGCAGAAATGACATTGATTCTTGTTAGACCTTCTTGATCAACTACAAGTAATCTCTCAAGTGCAGGTGTGTCCTCAATGACCATACCATGGTACACATCTTGTGATATCTTCCTGCCGCACCAGCAACACACATAAATAGTCCGGAGAGTCATGGAGGTGATGTGGAAGGTACTCAACCCATTGATCGCCTGAAGACGGAAGTACTCGAGTGTAGTACAGCCACGGAGCAGGCGCTCCATGTCACCGTTTGAGAGGCAGATGGCAACGAGCTCGAGGTGCTTCAGTCGTGGTAGAATAAGAGCGGGCGCGTCATTAAGGGGGGAGAAATGGCAGTTCCTGAACTTGGTGACGCGCAGCGTGGGCGCGAGGCGGAGTGCGGACGTTGGCAGCGACCGCATATGCCCATCATCAAAAGTGAGCTCCTCAAGCTGATCTAGGGCGGGGGACCGAAACCAGTCGTCAAGCTTGGCTCGATCCTTGCCGTTGGAATGAAACTTGCCCATTCTAAGGCCTTTGGTTGGGCCAAGGTGACTGCCGAGGATCTAGGAGAACGCATCCAAGCTTTTGCGATAGCCATGGCAAAGCTCGTGGGTGTCGATGAGGTCGAGAGGGCTGGAGTTCCATAGGGGGCGCCACCCCCGGGAAAGGACGGTTGTCCGTGCCCCATATTTGCTTGGGAGGAGGGAGGTGATGACTCTCAACATATCATCGGGGAGGCTGCTGATGAAGTCTAGGCCTGCTAGAGTCGCTTGCGGTTCTAGCTCGCCCCGCCTCCGCTTGTTGGCAGCCCCGTTCTCCACCTCCGGAGTCTCCTTGTCCGCTTGTTGGCAGCCCCGTTCTCCACCTCCGGAGTCTCCTTGTCAGCGGTGCTTTCTGATAGAAATGGGAGTACAGGGAATATTTAGTTAAAACAGGGCAATAGAAAAGTGTATTGGTAACTATAAGTGATTAGGTAGGAATATAGTAAGAAAAGGGAATAACAATTGGTTGCTTAAATACTACACAATTCATTTGACATTGCTGGGTAAGTCAACATGCAGATAGTTGAAAAGAAAACTTACTTCAAACAAATTCTAGACGGATGATTTTGTCGGGGAAGTTAGCATATATCTCATGACCAGGCCCTTTTATGTGCAGTGCAATTTTAGTGCTAGCTTTCAGTACATAAAACTTTGCAATTTCTTTCCAAAAGTCAGTGCCAAAATAGGAGTCACCACGTTCATCAAGTCTTACAGCAGCAACGATTGTAAATCCATGGTTTGTGTGCAGTATGAGATCTGTGGAGCCTTGATCTATGTAAAGGGAAAAATTGTGCACTACATAATCTGTTGCATAGCAGGAGATGTTCTACAGAAAATGGTAGGATTGTTAAAGAAAATATGGTAACATGCAAATATGGGCCCAAATTGAAAGAACTATACAGCAGTTGAAATCGAAGGACAAAAATCTATAATTAAACAGATAGGGTAAACATGATGTCATGGAAATATGAGAGTAATAGAAAGAACAATACATCATTAATTTGCCTAATATAGAAAGAAGAGGGAAAAATCCCCTTTGACGTATATGGTTCATGTTGCACCTTTTATCCAAATGTAGCAATATTTAGAATATGTTCAGGAAAGTAGGCCATGCCAACCGATTTAGGGTGAGATTGAACATACCGCGCACATCCTCAAGTTATCTGGTACGGTGAGATGGACTCTCTGGCAGCGGTCGCAAAGTCCTGAAGTGTCGGTGCACTGTACATTCTATGAATGAAAGAAAACCCTCAAATCATCTCGAATAAAAATGAATTCACGGCGATTTCCGCCGGGTGATTAAAGGAGGCAGATGAACTGGGATAAGAGATGAGATAATATCTCGTTACATTAGTTACCTTGTCGTCCATGAGAAAGAACCCTCGGTACGGAAGATTCCCCAACCGAGCGGAGCTGGGTCGACCGCGAGCAGCATCGAGAAAGTCGATGGCGATAGGCGGCGGCAAGCGGAAGTGGCGAAATGCGGTGGGCTTTGCCGGCAGCCTGGCGGCGGCGGTAGGCGTCGAGCTAAGTGTTTACCGCCGCGATAGGTGGTGTCATGGCATAGACGCAGAGGAGCTTGTGCAGGTGTGAATGGGGAACATACCGGAGGGGCCGAGGGGGTGGCGGGCGGGGTGTGGGTTTTTGTGACATGGGGATGGTGAGGTTTTTCTTTTTTTTTTGAATTGGGTGGTGAGGGTTTTCTGTCCCACAAAACAATTTGGGGGCGACGGTTTGCTAGAGCGAACCGTGTGTGATTAACGCAGCAGGCAAAATGAAAGTCAATGCACATGGTTCCAATTTTGGGAACCGTGTGTGATTGACGTACTACCTCCGTCCTGGTTTATTGGTCCCCTTTGTAATTTTTACCAAATTTTGACGAAATATTTGACATACTTAGACATAGATAATAAGCGTACACGTACATAAGCATAGTTCAACCATAAGTACATAGTTCAACCGTCATTAAGCATACTCAAGCGTACATAGTTCGATCCATCCCACATCTCATCTCACATGCGGCCGGCATGATCCTGAAGCTTCTCCAGGTACTCGGCGTACGCGCCGTGCGCCACCCTGCGAGAATACTTCTGCTTGAAGGAGCCAACAGCCCGTCCCCTTGCATGTGCCAGAACACTTAGATACGCGTCATGAAGCTTCTGGTTGCAAAATGGGCATCCATAGCCGCCGTTCCAGGTCCTAATACACCTGTTATGCATTCCCGCATAAAGCTCCCTCAGGATTTGCCTCTTGTACCTCCTCTGGCCATCTTCATCCTCGTTGTCCACATCGTCAGACACCACCTATACAAATAGTAAAACAAATTTGGCAAAAAATCAATGATTACATGCCGTGAAGTAGGATTAGGAATTTATGGCTATTTATTTATACATATCCAGAGATTATGGTTCGATTTTTAAGCACACTCGTCTATGTACAGACCAATCTTGAAGAAAATAATGGCACAAACATATGTAGGTCATTCAAAATCAATTGTCAAGCCCTGTCTAGGAATTGTTAGCACGAACACTAACCCTAGTCGGACTACTAGCAGAAATCATTTGCACAGATGAAACAACTAATCACTTATCACATGTACCATTCAAACAATCAATACACTACACGGATCTAACGAAACTTACTCAGATTTCATGGATGGGAGAACATAACCATAGGATTTCTATTCCCTATGATCTATTTGACACATAAATGGGTATAGATGGGTATAGATGACTAACCAGCTGTCCGTCATCGTCGGAGTCGTCGCCGGAGTGCTCGTCGGAATCGTCGCCGGAGTGGTCGTCGGAGTCGGTGTGGAACTCCATCTCCAGCTGTGGAAGCTTGACGCCGTCGACGATGTTAGGGTGCAGCGATAACTCGCCGGCGGTGACGACAACCTCTGTCTCCATCTCCACGCCTGCTCCGGTGCTTTAGCAGCCCCGGTGTCGCCACTCCCTCCGATGGGGCGCTTCGGCGGCATCCTCATACACTGACGGCTTTGAGGACTGAGAGCGGCGTCGAGGATGCAAGCGGAGAGAGAGGATTGTGTGTGTGTGGCGAGGATGGGGGGTGCGGCCGCTCGGGCGCACCATTAATATGGAGTAGTGGGAGTTGTGGGAGAGAGGCGGGCGGCGGTCAAACCGATGGCTCGCCTCCTGGTGAGCCTCCTCACCGGACTGCTGGCATGCCTACCAAAGTTTCACACATCTACTCGCACGCCTCCTGATGACACTGCGCAGCGAGCACGCCTCCGTCAATTCACACACCTGCACGCATGCCTCCCTGTCTGCCTGCACGGTGGACTGCTCGCATGCGTCCCGTCAAATCACGCCTGCTCGCACGGCACACGGGTCGCGTGGCGGCACGTATATTTTTTTCTATTTGGATGATTAATGATGTCACTTTATTGCTTAACCGAAGCATGGCACGTATCCATTGTTGGTCTAACGCTCACGATTCGAATAAATAATCCGTTTGGGATACTGGTTCCCAATTATTAATAATCTCTCGTATGTAATTAGATAAATATTACATCAAAACTGGTCTCAAATTTGACAAAAAAAAAGTACAATGCCACTTTGTATTGGTGTCCATATGACAACACGATAAGTTTCATGAACTTCAAATAAGTTATGGATGTACTAGAATTTAAAAATCAAGATTCTCAATGTTTGAAATTTGTGGCACGGGGAGTAAACATGCACCCAGTGAGACACATGTGTTTTTGCAATCCATTTAGGTGCACTGTCATGTGTGCATGTAGCTCAAATTTGATTTTTGCACATTATACCCATAGAAAATCAATCAATCAATGTACTAAAACGTCTTAATGATCTCTGTGATTTTTTTGAAATTAAAACGTCCCTCCTTTGGTAACATGTATGTTCACCGCGGGATAATTAATTTAACATGCATCGTAGTTGCGGTGGATTCACGGTGTGTGTGGGTGTGTGCGTCTGGGGGTGGCGGGTGGCTCGCAGTACACTACGAGTTTTGAGCCACTGTGTGGGTTGGCCGTTTTGTTAGGCAGGCTGGTGCCACATCAGAGTCGTGAAATTGTTATTTAAAACATTACACAACCCTTTCATACATAAATGTTTTGGCCACATGCAGTCGATGGTTGTCCTACACGACACTCGATACTCGCGTGTGACGCTTTCTGTGGGCCAGCGAGGTCGTCGTCCATCACTTTGACGAACAGCCGGCAGTGAGGTTAATTTGGCTAGCAAGGTAGAATCTTTTTTGTTTGTGTTATTGTTGGGGATATAACTACTGGTGTCACCCACCCAGGAGGGGCCGGGTTACGTCAGGACGATCATCACATGAAGCCCAATATCAAGCTTGAGGACGGCGGTTCAGTAATGGGCTTAAGGCCTAGAGGCGGCTTAAGGCCCGTAGTGATAAACCGCCGTTAAGGCATGACTTGTAGTGTAAGGCGAGAATAGTTAAGAGTGCGAGCCGGATACTGTTTATAAGTCGGCCGGGACTCTGAGAGCCACTGGGCGTTAACCTCTCTATATAAAGGGACGACCCATCAGCGGTTCAGGACAAGTAAAATCAGATCGATAGCCAGGCATAGCGGTTTAGCTCCCTGGTCATCGAAACCCTAAGTAATTCCACCTCAACTGGAGTAGGCTTTTACCTTCACCGTAAGGGGCCGAACCAGTATAATCCTCGTCTCCTTTGTCCTGTTTAACCCCTTTAAGCTTCCTAGTTGCGATGGCTCCATGACTAAGTCCTTGCACGAGGACATCTGCCGTGACTATTCCACGACAGTTGGCGCCCACCGTGGGGCCAGCGCACGGTGGATTTGAGTTCTTGAAGGGCAGCTTCAAAGGGCTCAAGGGATACGCTGTGGGCCGGATGACCAAGAGTCGTCGCGGCAAGCTCTACATCGACGACGCAGGCTGGGGCCCTGACGCCGGCTCAATCAAGTATGGGTACCGGGTCCCCTTCGGCGGAATCCACGTTTTCATTAGCAAGATTGGCGAGCCGGGCCCTGAGCCGGACATCTGCACCGACCTCGTCGAGACGGCTCAGCGTGCAAGACCCGCCCGGACTCTGCCTGCCTTGAAGCGTGCTTTCGTGGGATGCGTCCATGGAGGACTCTCTGAAGGATCTGGATCTGGCGATGAGGCGGCCACCCGCTCTGACGGCGAGTCGTCCACAGGTGAGACCGACTCGTTATATCAACTTCACGATGGCAGGCTCAGGGGTTGTTCCGATGGCGACAGTATTCCGGACCCCTTTGAGCCGCCGAGCCGGGTTGGAATCTTCATGGCCGGCACACAACCTGTTCAAAACTCTGCCGCTGGGGCAGGAGGCCCTGTGCACTCACCGGCTCAGGTGCTAATGGATCTCACAGATAAGATGACGGCCCTGTTAACCGCCACGGTCGTCCCGGCGGATCAAGCTCAACATGATGCAGAAGTGGCACAGTTAAAGTTGGACATAGCGCAGGCCAAGGAAGACCTGGCAGCGGAAGGAGTTAGGATGGCTGCAGAGCGGGCGGCTCTAGACGCCCAGACTCAGCTTATTCAAGCGCAATCTTTCCGGCTCACGATGGATCAGAATGCATCCAATGAGGTCATGAGAAGGAGGTATCAGAAGGCTCAATCTCGACTCCCTCCGGTTTATGATCCTCGCAACCTCTTCAACACACCCGGTGCAGGGCCTAGCAACCCGCCAGAGATAAATCAGATCACGGCACCCGGGGTGGGAACGCTGGTTCAGCCACCAGTGATGGGGCCTCCCCGTGTGAATACTGCACCGCCTCCATATGTGCCAACACCACCAGGTCATTATTCTAACCCATTGGAAAACATGATCGCTGCAGCAGCGCGACTGGCGGCTCTTCCGGTTGAGGGTGACTCCCCAACGGCGGTCGAAACCCGCAGGGTCAGAGAACTTCTTCAGACGGCTTTGGCGCAGCAGGAGGCATATTCATATAGCCGGGACAGGATTCATTCGACCCCTCGACAGGCAATTTGTCAAAACCGGAGTCCGAGTTATAGCAGACGCATGGCATCGGCAACCGGCTCAAGCAACGTCCGGCGCCATGACTTTCCTGGGGGGCATGGCCCGGCACATAACGGAGCCTTTAATGCGGTAGATCAAGACAGAGCACGTCAGGAAGCTGAGCAGGTGGCTCAGATGACGGCTTACCAGCCTTTTCCGGTTTACCCGACGGCTTCTATTGAGGCAGGCATGGCTACAAGAGCCGGAGGTGTCCCTTGCCTGGTGCCGGCTCTCCGTAACGAACGTCTGGCCAAAGATTTCAAAGGACCTAGGAAGGTACCTAATTACACGGCTGATTTACAGCCCGGAGCATGGATTGAGAGATACGAGATGGCTATGGAGTTGCTGGAGGTCAGCGAAGCGGCAATGGCCAAATACTTCACCATGATGTTGGATGGGACTGCCCGCACTTGCTTGAAGGGACTGCCACCCAATTCCATCGGGTCATGGGCAGAGCTAAAAGCCCGGTTCATCCAAAACTTCAAAGATACATGTAGGCAATCTATGTCAATTGTGGATTTGACTAACTGCAAACAGCAAGAAGGCGAGTCTACAACCCATTGGGTACGCCGGGTCAAAGAGATAATACATTCGTCTGATAAGATGGATGCCGGCTCTACGGTCTTGATGTTGGAGAAAAATTGTTGTTTTGCGCCCCTGAAGATGAAGCTTGGGCGGCTCAAGCGCGATTGCAACTATATGGGTACGCTGATGGTGGCTCTGGTCAAGTACGCCGACTCTGATAGTACCAAGGATCCCGCGTCTGATGAGGAAAAGACAGGGAAGGGAAAGAAGAATGGCAACGGCAAGGGCCCTCGGCATAACCCGGCGAACCAGGGAAGTAATAAACGTAAGGCTGATGGCAGTATGGAATTTGTGGCCAACGCCAATGCGCAAGGTAACAACCACCGACGTAAGGGGAGACCACCTCCCCGATCCGCCGGATCAGGCCCGACGCTTGAGCAATTGTTGAATGAGCCCTGTCCAAGCCACGGTTCTAGGGAGAAGCCCGCCACTCATCTATGGAAAGACTGCGCAATCATGAAAGCTTTCAAAAATTCCAACACTTTCAATGGCAACAATGGGCAGGGCGGTGGCTCAGGCGGCGGCGGCTTTCATGGCCTGGGCGGCGGTTCAAATTCCAATTTTCAGAAATTTCAAGGTAATCAAGGGGGGTTCAACCAGCAATCTGGCTAGGGTAATCAGCAGCAGCAGCAGGGGGGATATCAGACCAATCCAAAGCAGCTCAACAGTGGACAGTATCATGCGTTTACTACCAGTTTGTGCAAGCGAGACCAGAAGCTTCATAAAAGGGCTGTGAACGCTGTTGAGCCGGCGGTTCCACGTTACTTGCGATGGTCTGAGCAACCTATTGTATGGAGTAGGGAGGATCACCCTCCCCGGGTTGATAATCCGGGTCACCTGGCTTTGGTGGTGGCTCCTCAGGTTGGTGGGTATAAATTCACTAAGGTGCTCATGGACGGGGGCAGCAGCATCAACATCCTCTATTATGAGACCTTCCGTCGTATGGGATTAACCGATAAAAACCTCAGCTAGTCCAATACTGTTTTCCACGGCGTGGTGTCTGGTAAGTCGGCGTATCCAGTTGGTAAGATCGAGCTGGAAGTAGCCTTTGGAGATGAGTACAACTCCAGGGCAGAAAAACTGACTTTTGAGGTGGTCAAGATCAGAAGCCAGTACCATGCTCTATTTGGGCGGTCGGCTTACGCCAAGTTCATGGCACGGCCGTGTTATGTATATTTGCAGCTCAAGATGCCGGGTCACAACGGTACCATTACGGTTCATGGCAGCCGAAAAGTAGCTTTGGAGTGCGAGGAAGGTGACGCTGCTTACGCTGAATCTGTTTGTGCGACAGAAGAGTTGAAGTTTTATAAGGATAATGTTGACCCGGCAGATATGACGTCTCTGAAAAAGCCAACCACGGAGCATGAGCCGGTAATGAAATTTAAGTCGGCCGATGAGACTAAGCTTGTTGACTTTGTTCCAGGTGACTCATCTAAGCAGTTCAGCATCAGCGCCAATCTGGATCCTAAATAGGAAGGCGCGCTCATCGAGTTCATCCGTGAGAACCGGGACATCTTTGCATGGAAACCTTCTGACATGCCGGGTGTACCGAGAGAGCTCGCTGTGCACACTCTTAATATTGATCCAAAATTTAAGCCAATCAGGCAATTCCTCCGGCGGTTTAATGAGGAGAGGCGGAAGGCCATTGGTGAGGAAGTAGCTCGGCTCTTGGCGGCCGGGTTCATTGTGGAAGTCTTTCATCCAGAATGGTTAGCTAACCCGGTGCTCGTACTCAAAAAGAACGGCACCTGGCGTATGTGTGTGGATTATACGGATTTAAACAAGGCTTGCCCGGCTGATCCTTTTGCTCTCCCTCGTATTGATCAAATTATTGATGCTACGGCGGGTTGTGAGCGTTTGAGTTTTTTGGATGCGTACTCTGGTTACCATCAGATCAAAATGGTTGTTAAGGACCAAGAGAAGACGGCGTTCATTACTCCCTTTGGAGCTTTCTGTTATGTGTCTATGCCTTTTGGGCTCAAGAGTGCACAGGCGACTTACCAGCGTTGCGTGCAGAATTGTCTTCATAATCAGATTGGGCGCAACGTTCATGCCTATGTGGATGATATTGTGGTCAAATCCAGAGAGAAGGAGACCTTGATAGATGATCTGAGAGAGACCTTTCATAATCTCCGGGTCTACAAGATGATGCTTAACCCGGCCAAGTGTGTTTTTGGTGTTCCTGCAGGCAAGCTCTTGGGTTTTCTGGTTTCTCACAGAGGCATTGAAGCTAACCCGGAGAAGATCAAAGCAATCACCTCTCTGGCTAAGCCGGCGTGCATAAATGACGTCCAGCGTCTGGCGGGTCGCATCGCTGCTTTGAGTCGATTTATAAGCCGGTTGGGCGAAAAGGCCATACCACTGTATCAGATGATGAAGAAAACAGATGACTTTGTCTGGAGTGATGCTGCTAATGCTGCTTTTGAGGATTTGAAAAGACAGTTAGCTGAGCCGGCAGTCCTTGCTGCTCCTGTCGATAAGGAGCACTTATTGTTGTATGTAGCCGCTAACACATGAGCTGTCAGTGTGGCCGTCGTGGTGGAGCGCAAGGAGGCGGGTAAGGAACATCCGGTTCAGCGGCCGGTTTACTACGTCAGCGAAGTACTCATTTAGTCCAAGCAACGGTATCCACATTGGCAGAAGCTTGTTTATGGGGTGTTCATGGCAAGCCAGAAGCTTAAGCATTATTCCCAGGGCCACCCCATCATTGTGGTTAGTTCTGCTCCTTTAGGAGATATCATCCAAAACAGATAAGCCACCGGAAGAGTTGCTAAGTGGGCCATTGAACTTGGGCCTCATGATTTAAAGTATGTGCCACGCACTGCTATCAAATCTCAAGCATTGGTAGACTTCATCAACGACTGGACAGAGCTGCAGATGCCTGAGGAGAGACCAGATAACACATACTGGACTATTCACTTCGACGGGTCCAGGCAGTTGGAGGGCTCGGGGGCTGGAGTCGTTTTAGCTTCCCCTCGAGGTGACAAATTTTGTTATGTGCTACGGTTGATGTTTCCCTGTACTAACAATGCAGCTGAGTATGAGGCCTTGCTCCATGGTCTTCGGATGGCTAAGGAGATGAGCTTAAGCCGGGTGAGATGCTTTGGCAACTCAGATTTGGTGGCTCAACAGGTATCAGGCAAGTGGGATTCCAAGGACCCCCTCATGGCGGCTTATCCGTGAAGTTGATGCCATCGCCGGGCATTTTCAGGGTTATCAAGTGGAGCACATTGACCGCAGAAAGAACGAAGCGGCTGATGCCTTAAGCCGGCTGGGCTCTCAGCGTAAGCCGGTGCCACCTAATACTTTCTTGGATATTCTGCATAACCCTTCTGTCAAGTTGCCTACAGAGGAAGACTTGGTTGTTCCTGACCCAGAAGCACAGTTGGTGGCGGCTCTTCACGTTATCCCAGATTGGACAGTGCCATACTTGGCTTACATGACCCGGGGAGACTTGCCTGAGGATGAAACTTTGGCCAGACAGATAACCCGGCGGTCTAAGTCAATGATAATTATCAATGGCGAGCTGCATCATCGCAGTGTTACTGGGGCTTTTCAGCGTTGTGTTTCCCCTGAGGAGGGTCAAGAAATTTTACGAGAGGTTCACGAGGGGGATTGTGGCCATCATGCCGGCTCAAAATCCCTTGTGGCGAAGGCTTTTCGTCATGGTTTTTATTGGCTGACGGCTCACGCTGACGCAGAGGATTTAGTCAGTAAATGTGACGGTTGTCAGAAGTTCTCAAGACGTGCTCACGTGCCGGCTCAAAAGTTGAGGATGATTCCAATCACTTGGCCGTTTGCAGTCTGGGGGCTTGATATGGTTGGGCCTTTCAAAAGGTCCAAGGATAAGAAGACCCACCTCTTGGTGGCGGTGGACAAGTTCACAAAGTGGGTTGAGGCAGAGCCAGTTAGTAAGTGTGACGCAGCCACGACGGTTCAGTTCATGAAAAAGGTGATATTTCGCTTTGGTTTTCCACACAACATTATAACTGACAATGGTACCAATCTGTCTAAAGCCGCCATGGAAGAATTTTGCCAACGAGAGCATATTCGGCTTGATGTTTCATCAGTAGCTCACCCCCAATCCAATGGTCAAGCTGAGAGAGCCAATCAGGAAATCTTGAAGGGCATCAAGCCCCGGCTTTTGGTCCCTTTGCAACGGACGCCGGGTTGTTGGGTGGAGGAGTTACCCTCTGTGTTATGGAGCATCAATACTACTCCTAACAGGTCTATGGGTTACACGCCTTTCTTCATGGTTTACGGAGCCAAGGCGGTTCTCCCTAGCGACATCCGTCATGACTCGCCTCGAGTGGCGGCTTATGTCGAGGTAGACAATGAGCAAGCGCGTCAAGATGCTCTTGACTTGTTGGATGAACAACATGACGTAGCAGCAGCTCGCTCGGTGATTTACCAACAAGACCTACGCCGCTATCACAGCCGCCGGATTAAGTCTAGGACCTTTCAGGAAGGTGATTTGGTGCTCCGGCTCATCCAGGATCAAACAGATGCACACAAGCTATCCCCACCTTGGGAAGGGCCCTTTGTGGTCAGCAAGAACTTGCACAACGGGTCATACTAGCTCATCGATATTCGAGAGCACAAAGATTCACGTAAGTCGGAGGAGGAGACCCGCCGGCCGTGGAATATAGCTCAGCTTCGGCCTTATTACACCTGAGCCACCGGCTCTCGTAATGTACATATTTCTATAGCCATGTATATATTATGATGAATAATAAAGCAGGACCTCTGTCCTTTCTTCCCCTCCAAAGGTAAATGTGTCATTGTTATTTTCATTATGATATCACAGGATCACTTGGAGGTTGATCCGGCTTATGATCGTATTCGAATCTAGCCGTTAAATATATGATCACTTGGGGGCTTCCTGTTCAAACATAGGTCGTATCCGAACCAAAGAGAACATAGCTGTCGATACCCATTTGATTGGCATATTTCCGAGCTCACTGGGGAGTTTCTTGATCATATTTGAATCATGGCTCAACCCCCTTTGGGAACCGACGTGGATCGTATTCGAATCAGCGTCGTTAAACAACTCTCAAGATCATTTGGGGGCTTCCTGTTGAAACATAGGTCGTATTCGAACCAAGGAGAACATAGCTGTCGATACCCTCTTGATCGGCAATGCCAAAGCCACTGGGGGCTACATGATCGTATTCGAATCTTAGCTTAACCCCTTTGGGACGGTTCTATGGTCGTATTCGAATCAGAAGCCTCCAAATTTTTGAAGTCTCTTTGTTGCAAGCAAGTTCTTTTGATTATATCTAAAGTGTTCAAGGGTGGTTTCTACTCCACCGGCTTAACTTTGGTCAATAAAGTTGATCGCACATGATAAGCATCATGTTACATAGTGGGGTTTTTTACTCATTATTCGGATCACATAAACCGGAGGTATACTTGAAGGATCACAGGTATGCTGTTATGGTTGTCTCAAGGATATAATGGAGGACCGGTTTGTTATGATTCCGGGTTATATGAAAAGTGTATGACTCTCCATGCGGTAAGCCGCCAAGGGACTTGTGATTTGTTTTTCTATGCAGGACAATTAAAGACAGCTCTTTAAACATAAGGAAAACAGAGGATCAAGCATAACTCGGAAGAATATAAAAGGGCAGCTTAAACAATGTTGAGCGCTACACACGCGCGCAATGGCACGACAAAATTAAGTGTTTGTCCTACTCTATTACATGACTCCCCGAGTCCAAAAGGTGAGGCATCGTCTTTTAAGACATAACCATGAGCCGCCTGCGAGATCAAGGGCGTTGTTGGCCTGAGGTTTCCGGGTCATCCCTCTCCGCTCCTCCGGCTGTTTCCATGACCTCGAAGGTTGATGATTTCCAGTCAATGCCACTCAAGGCTTCAAATTGAGCCTCATCATCAATTAACCCGGCCGGGTCAACTTCAGGGGCGAAGGTATGCTTACGAGTTGGAGGAACCAGGATGACTGCTTCATAGCGTGGTGTTGGGATTCTCTGATTCTCCGCGTCATAGCCCGGTTGATATTTGGTAAGATCTGTGTCATTGCCAATTAAAGTGGCCACATGGCGTACGCTCTTCACACAAGCGGCGAAGTCCTTCTAGTCAAAGGGGGTGCCATCTTCCTTAAAGCTAGGATACCCAAGGGCGATGTCGGCCGGGTCTAGCTCCGGTAGAAACGCCTTGGCCCGGCTCAGAGCGGCTATAGCTCCGGCTCTTGCAGAAGCCCGTCTCAACTCTTGGAAGCGTTGAGGAAGTACGGTAAGCCACCTGAGTACATCCGCCAGGTGAGTGAGAACTTCATTTGACAGAGCCACAATGGATAAGGCACGTTGTGACCCGGTGTAAAGTTGCTCTACCAAGGTATAAACCGCCTTCAATTTTGTCAGCACGTTTTGATTAAGATTGGAGCTCCTGGGGCCTGCATTGCAAAGACAGGTAAGCTGATGACAATTGAGATGCTCTTTGGAAAAGATGTAAACTAGCTAACACTTATGGAGTAACTTACCAAAGATTGCGGAGACCATCTGAGAAACATGGTGTTTTAAGACGGATAGCTCGGCGGCTGTTTCAGCAAGAGTGGGCCTCCTCTTGTTCGGCCCGGCTGAGCAAAGCCGTCTTTTCATCCGCCCAGGCTTTTCTCTCTGCTTCAAATTTCTTCTTTAGTTTCTCTTGAGCAGATACACTGAATTCAAACTTGGAGTTGGCCTTTTGGGTTTCATTTTCTTGAGTCTTCAGGCGGTTCTTTAAATCAGAGATCTTCGATTCAAATTGCTTGACGGCGGCCTGTATAAATTCCGGGTCACAGTTAGGGTGATTATAATGCAACATTAAGTCCCAAGCACTTTGCAAGCAAAGACACTTGGCACTTGGGGGCTAATGTATGCTGAAGAGCTCTATTTACAGTGGCGGTTCATGCAAATAAGTCCCAAGCACTTTGCAAGCAAAGGTACTTGGCACTTGGGGGCTAATGCATATTGCTGTTCAACTACTTGATTAAAACAAGGTAAGGACTGATTCAGATATGCTGATTAAACCGGACCTTGAGTGCTACCAGGTAAGCCGGTTTTCTTGCAGTGATTACTAAGCCGGTATTAAGTCTACAACATATTTTATCATAAGTAATAGACTTGGGGGCTGGCATGGTAAGTATAACTATGGAGTAAGAAAGAGAGTTATACCTCAGATTTTTGCTGTATTTGTTTCACCATGTCAATCTCCAGATCCCGGCTGTTGTGCACTTGATTTACATAGCCAGAGACAATATCTTCAATGCTCAGATGAGCATAATCAGTGATGTTCAACTTGGCCCGGCGGCGCTCCAAAAGTTCTTCCTTGGCAGAGCACTTGGCCAGCACGGTAGGTCGTCCCGGTTCGACAAACTCAATCCGGGTGATCTCAACGTCCGGATCATCTGGATGAGCCGGGCTGGGGATCTCTGGGTTCTCAGAACCTTCCATAGCTTGTTCAACAGTTGGAGCAGCGGTGGCATCCGGAGATGGTACAGCCGGCGACTCATCAGCAGAGGCATTAGGAGCAACCATTCTGAGTTCCGGCTCAGCCAGGACCGGCTCTTCGGCCGGCTTATTTTTCTTTGCCCTCTTGCAGGGCTTCACTTGTACACTGCAAGTCAAAGGGTTAGTGCAAAAACATGAGTAAGATAAGCACAAAATCAACTGATCATCATTACCCAGGAGCGGTTTTGAAAGCCGGTAAGCTGGACTGCATTGAGTCACCGGAGGAAGGCGAAGTTCCCTGGTAGTTTGAGTCAGAAGAATTAAGGGGTTGACGAGTGGCGCCCGCCAAAGGATACAAAGAATATAAGTCGGAGATAACCTCAGTCCGGCGCTTCCTTGATGCTTCGGGTAAGCCGGAGGAGAGGTCTGCATCTTTGCTGGTCCGGGTCTGCCTCCGACTCTCATAAATCTGTCGCTTCAAAAGAAATTGAGGATCTTGATAAGCTAAAGGATGTGAAAATCTTACTTTCCGGGTTACTCTTCGGACTTTCTGTCTCGGCAAAGGCTCGGAGTCGGAGGAAATTATAGTTACCTCTTCATTCACTTCACGACTCGCTCTGGTGTCCTCCTGCTGATAATCCGTGTCAATAAGATGGTTAAAAAAGGAGCCTAAAGAGTCAAGAGCTACCTCTGACTCGGAGGTGTCTTCCAGATGAAGCAGGTCCGAGGCGCTAGGTTTATTCCCTTTCTTACGGGGAGCGGCTTTCCTGGCGGCTTTCTTAACTTTTCTAGCTTTCTTGGCAGCTTCATGGTCATACTTGACTTTCCAGAATTTATCATTAGCCTGTAAAATACAACAAAGGTTACTGAGTTAAGACAAAATCATTAAAATGGAAGGTGAAGTATTCAGGTCAATGGTTTACCGCTGGAGCCGGGTTAGTCTTGCAGAAAGGGCTTAAGCGCACTCTCCCGCAATCTGCCAGGCTCTCGTTCAGAAGAGACTTGGTTGTATCATCAATGACGTCCTCAGGTAAGTCGTCTGGACTGTGCCGAAGAGGATCATCCTTCTGGCCTGTGTAATCACACATCAAGCCGGGGCGGCGGCTTAAAGGAATCACCCGCCAGGCAATCCAGACCCGGACCAGATCAATGCCATTTAGGCCGTTCCCCAGGAGAGCTTTGATTTTGTTGATGGTGGGAGTAAGTGGTTGACATTCAGCTTGAGATAATTTTTTGGCAATGGGTGATTTGACTCCAGACGTAGGGCGCGAAAGCCGGGCAGAGGGTTTTCATCAGCCGGAGAAGTGTCTTGGCAATAGAACCATGTCTGGCTCCAATCTTTCGGGTGGCTTGGCGGCTCAGCATAAGGGAAGAGACAATCTCTCCGTCGTTGGATTAAGATTCCACCGAGCTCCAAGCTGGGCCCGTTGGCACATTCGTTTTGGCGCTTCAGATAGAATAACTCTCTAAAGAGTAGCAAGCTGGGTTCTTCTCCAAGGTACACCTCACAGAACACTTGGAAGTTGCAGATGTTTGACACGGAATTGGGTCCGATGTCTTGAGGTCGCAGGTCAAAAAAGTGTAGGACATCTCTGAAGAATTTTGAGCTGGGAGGAGCAAAGCCCCGGTTCATGTGATCAGTAAATATGACAACTTCCCCATCCTTGGGTTGAGGCCTCTCTTCTGACGGGTCAGGAGCACGATAGGACATGACTTCTTTCCTTGGCAGATAACCCGTCTTTACAAAATCAGTTAAGATGATGTCGGTGACGTTGGATCTAACCCAGTTGCATGTGATGGGTGCTTTGGGAGCCTTAGGCGGCATTGTGAAAGATGGAAGCTTATGACAAAATAAACTTTCCGGTTCAAATTTAAGCCGGAGGAAAGTTTCAGTTCAGTATTTAAGATGGCGGCTTATGAAAGGGCCTAATGATATATGGCTAATTGTGTCAGGTTATTTAAGCCGCCATGGATATCATGAGCAATTAAGTTATTTAACTCTATTATGAATGATCCGGAAATTTCACAAAGCATGGCCTCTTTTAAGCCGGCGATATGAGCCGCCATGGCTAACAGATGCAGTTTTTGCCTAAGTGTTGCACAAACAAGTTTCACAGATTGCAGGGATTATTTTGGATCAAACGATCGTCCAGAAAAGAAAAATTTCTAGACCTAAAACCTGATACGGAGAAGTTCATAAGCTCTAAATGAGGTCTTTTTGCAAGCAAAAGGGATCTGCTAGTATTGAAAATGAGTGTGAAACGACTACCGCCGAAGTTATGCACTACTCTTGGATCAAAGGAGGCCGTTGTGGAAGAACTGCGAAGGAATCGCGAGGAACCACGAAGAACACAGAAGAACTCGCGCACCCTAATGTGGATCTAATATACGGGACGGTGAGGACTTACTGGTGCTGATGAGCAGCGGAGGTGCGACACGGTTCTCTGGTCAAGACAGGTCGATGCAGCGGCCTTGGTTGGTGCAGACGGGATGCGCGGCGGCGGTGGCGGAGCTCAGGCTCTAAGGCGTCGAGAGGAGGAAGACGATGGAAAGGGAAGAATGACGAAGACCTGAAGGCCGGGCCTACTTATAAGGGACGGCTGATGAATGAGCGCGAGAAACGAGGAGGCTAAAGATATGGTTATCCAGCTGCAGAGATGCCTCGATTTTCGGGACAATTATTAAGATAAGGATCCATTGAGATACGATTGAGCAAAACGTGCATTAATGGCGGATGATGTCACGGCGGGTTACCAAGAATCCAGAAGATGACGTCGCGGCGGGTTATAGCCTTTGCGCAGACAGAAGCCAGAAGATTTTTTATTAAGGTATTGAAGATTGACATGAACCGGTTCAAATCAATCTGGGGCCTAATGTTGGGGATATAACTACTGGTGTCACCCGCCCAGGAGGGGCCGGGTTACGTCAGGACGATCATCACATGAAGCCCAATATCAATCTTGAGGACGGCGGTTCAGTAATGGGCTTAAGGCCCGTAGTGATAAACCACCGTTAAGGCATGACTTGTAGTGTAAGGCGAGAATAGTTAAGAGTCCGAGCCGGATACTGTTTATAAGCCGGCCGGGACTCTGAGAGCCGCTGGGCGTTAACCTCTCTATATAAAGGGACGACCCAACGGCGGTTCAGGACAAGTAAAATCAGATCGATAGCCAGGCATAGCGGTTTAGCTCCCTGGTCATCGAAACCCTAAGTAATTCCACCTCAACTGGAGTAGGCTTTTACCTTCACCGTAAGGGGCCGAACCAGTATAATCCTCGTGTCCTTTGTCCTGTTTAACCCCTTTAAGCTTCCTAGTTGCGATGGCTCCACGACTAAGTCCTTGCACGAGGACATCTGCCGTGACTATTCCACGACAGTTATGGTGGTATATAGTATGTGTCGAAGAGGTGGGAGGGGACTAGCATATATACTATACGTACGCATCCGTGAACAAGTACACCTCACTCAGTTTCGGGACTTTTTGGTTTCCGAGGCACGTGCCACATCAGAATTGTGAAATTGGTTATTCAAACATCACACACACCTTTTTGGGCCACATGCATATCCTAGCTAGGACATTCACGTGTGACGCTTCCATATGTGGGCCCATGAGGCCATCGTCGATGCATGCATGCATCACTTTAACCTACATCGGGAGAGGTTAATTAATTTCACCATCGATGAGGATTCTTTTGGATTGTACATATATTACGGCAGGAGCATATAGTATGCGGTGAAGAGGGGGGAAGGGGACCATCATATGTAGTACGCTTGATATGAACCTCGCTCTGTGTGGGTGCATGGTTTATGGTTTTTGAGGCATGTGGCACATCAAAGTTGTGCATTTTGGGTATTCAACATATATATGTTTGGCCCACATGCAAAGCGGTGGTGGTTGTCCTCTCGCACCCACTTAAGCGGTTATCAGCGATATCGATGCTTTCCATTTGTGGGCCCGCTTGGTCCATCACTACTTTTTGCCTGACAACAAGAGAGGTTAATTTGACTTAGGAGGGGATTATTATTTTTGCTCTGGGATGACATGCATGATACAGTTTGAGCACACACACATGCATGTGTACGCATGAATCCCTCCCATCGAGTCGAAGTGGCTAGTACAACGACACATCATGAACCGATCTCGCTCTGTGTGGGGAGCTAGTGTACGATTTTTGACGCATGCGCCACATCAATGTTGTGTATTCAAACATGCATGCACGCATCACCTCCATACATATGCATGTAGTGGTTGCCTCCGAGCGGTTCACTCCCTCGTGTGGTTATCGGCGACAAGCCTATATATTCGTGGGCCCACCTGGACATCCATGATCACCTTGACCAACAACAAGATAGGTTACCATGGCGAATTCTTCATTTGGTTCGTGTTATCGTAGTATAGGTCATGGTGAAATCCAGACCTTAAGTTTGAGCGCATATACTATGCACGCATGCATGCATGAATCCCCGTCGTTGGCTTGAAGTGTGGTGAACATACATATGCATCGTCAACCTAACCCTCACTTAGTGTGGGGATTTCTAGTTCGAAATCACAGTGCCACATAAAAGTTGTTCCATTGTTACTCAAAAACACACCTCTCCATACATATGTTTGGGCCACACGCATGCAGTGGTTGTCTTCAGGGACTAGCTACTTGCGTGATTATTGGCGAGCTAGCCCATCTCCGGGGTCGCATGGACGGCCATCACTTTGACCAACAATAAGAGAGATGTTGTACGACCAAGGTGGATTATTCTTGGTCCGTTTTACGATCCATCTTGGTGAGATGTGCCTCTCTGGCCCGCCGACTGAAAGTGTGTGTGTGGGGGGGGTTGCTACTTCGCACTTTGCTAGGTGAACCTCGGTTGGGGGGGACATGCATTCATAGATTAGGATTC